>NC_035445.2:1706755-1928139 GCF_002127325.2 Helianthus annuus
GTCAAACAGTAAACGTTTACCGTTTGTTAATTCTGTTTCTGTTACATTTAAACCTTTTGACATTGTGCATTGTGATTTATGGACTTCTCCGGTGGTTAGTAATTCGGGTTACAAATATTATATAGTGTTGGTTGATAACTTTACAAATTATATATGGGTTTATCCTCTCAAATTCAAATCTGACACATTCACTACCTTTACCAAATTCCATAAACTTATTCTAACCCAATTCAACCTCCCAATTAAAACCTTTCAATGTGACCTTGGTGGCGAGTTTGACAATAACAAATTTAAAACCTTTGCATCACAAAATGGTCTACTATTCCGTTTCTCATGCCCTCAAACTTCACAACAAAATGGGAGCTCGGAACGAATGATCCGTCGCCTAAACGATGTCATCCGGGCTCTTTTAATGCATGCCCATCTCCCACCTCAATTTTGGGTTGAGGCGCTACACACCGCCTCTTACCTTCATAACATTCTTCCCACTTCCCGCCTTCGTTTCAATACTCCGGCTTTTGCTCTTTTTTTTCGACACCCTACCTATACTCATATCCGTACGTTCGGGTGCGCATGCTACCCTAACATGTCCGCCACACAGCCAAACAAACTCCTTCCCCGCTCCGCTAGATGTGTTTTCCTTGGCTATCCGTCGGACTTTCGCGGGTACCGTTGTTACAACCCAAATACCGGTCGCGTCCATCTTTCCCGTCATGTGGTCTTTGATGAAACAAATTATCCGTTCCAACACATCTCCACTACACCTACTTATACCTTCCTCGATGACCCTACACCCATTTTAGTCAACCTACTTCTCATGACAATCCCATCAACCCTTCTGTCCCTTCTACAACTACGTCCCCACATACTGTGTCTAACATACCCTCCTCCCCAACTACTAATAATTATCCAACTAATATTTCTCCACCTACTACTACTTTACCCACTTCACCAATAACACCCACTGCCACCTCTCCATCTGTTGAACAATCTTATCCACCTCCAACCCCTCCACAACAACCATCCATTCTACCACACCCTATTAACAACCATCCCATGCAAACACGTTCAAAAGGGGGTATCTCCAAACCAAATCCCAAGTACAACCTTGCTGCCACAACAAATATTTCACCACTTCCTACCTCCCCTATAAAAGCCTTATCGGACTCTAATTGGTTGCGTGCCATGAACGACGAATTTACAGCATTACAGGCTAATAACACATGGGATTTAGTACCTAGGTCGGTAAATCACCCTGTCATACGATCCATGTGGCTGTTTCGCCACAAGTTTAAACACGATGGTACACTAGACCGTTACAAAGCTAGACTTGTTTGCAATGGGAAGTCTCAAACAGTTGGTGTGGATTGCATGGACACATTTAGCCCCATTGTGAAGCCAGCGACTATTCGTACTGTACTTTCAATCGCAGTCTCCAATCATTGGCCTATACATCAGTTAGACGTTAAAAACGCTTTCTTACATGGCACTCTTCAGGAAACAGTCTACATGCAACAACCCACCGGGTTCGTGGATCCGGTTCATCCTACTCATGTTTGTCGGTTACGGAAATCGCTCTACGGTTTGAAACAAGCGCCAAGGGCTTGGTATCACCGGTTCTCCTCTTTTATCACCTCCTTGGGTTTTACAAACAGCACCTGTGATACTTCATTGTTCATATTCAAGAGGGGTTCTCATACGGCGTATCTTCTTCTATACGTCGACGACATCGTGCTCACCGCCAACCACACGTCTCTTCTTCAACAGTTCATCACTCAACTATCAACTGAATTTGCCATGTCTGACTTGGGATCTTTACATCACTTTCTCGGTATTACGGTAACAAGAGATTATAACTCCCTTTTCCTAGCTCAAACCCAATACGCTCGGGACATTCTACACCGAGCAAACATGACCGCTTGCAAACCCTGTCATACTCCGGTTGACACGAACTCCAAGCTTAGTGCTTCTGACGGTAGCCCCCTTCCGGACGGCTCTTTATATCACAGCTTGGCTGGTGCTCTCCAATATCTCACCATCACTCGCCCGGATTTAGCATACGCGGTTCAGCAAATTTGTTTGTTTATGCATGCTCCACGGGATACCCATTTCGACTTTCTTAAACGGGTTCTCCGTTACCTGCATGGTACCATTGACATGGGTCTACGTATTTCCGCTTCTCCATCTCGGTCCCTTGTTGCTTACTCGGACGCGGATTGGGGTGGTTGTCCCGACACACGTCGCTCCACTTCTGGCTACTGCATTTTCCTTGGTGATAATCTTATTTCATGGTCTTCAAAGAGGCAACCGACCATATCCAGATCAAGTGCCGAAGCGGAGTATCGCGGGGTCGCAAACGCTGTAGCCGAAGCAACGTGGATTCGAAATCTTCTTCTTGAGCTACATCTTCCTACAAACACAGCTACGGTGGTCTTTTGTGATAACATATCTGCTGTCTACCTCTCCCAAAATCCCGTTCAACATCAACGTACCAAGCACGTGGAAATGGAAATCCATTTTGTTCGTGAAAAGGTCACACTGGGTCACATTCGGGTACTTCATGTTCCTTCTTCTCAGCAGTATGCCGACATTTTTACCAAGGGCTTGCCTAGATGTCTCTTCGATGATTTTCGGTGCAGCTTGCACGTTACTACCTATCCACGCTCAAGCTGAGGGGGAATATTAATGCATAGCTTTTATATTTATTTATTTGTTTTATTTATTTGAGACTCAATATTTATCTGATCCCACTTTGTAGGATAGTTGGCTTGGTTTTATCTCTTTTATATTGTTTGTAAGAGCATTCACATCCAAGGAACCTAAATATGTGTGTGTTGTTTTTAAAATATAAAGAGTATAAAAAGTGGTTGTGAGTGGAGGAGAGAGAAAATGTTACTGTTCATCTGTATATTTGGGGGGACACTGTTCACCCCCTATAATTTTTTAATATATTTTGAAAGTGGTTGTGAGTGGAGGAGAGAAAAGGTAATGATAAATGTATAAAAAAAATATTATTTAATTGAAAAGGAGAGATGAAATGTAGTGTTTTTTAGTGTAATTTAGGGTGAAAAAATGGTGGGTTGGATGTGAATGCTCTAATCGGTTGGAAGCAGCAAAGGGAATGGAAATCATTTTTCATAAATCTTCATATATTATTCATAGCTGACGCCCCTAAACTTTTTTTTTGAACGGCCAACAAAAACCATAATATTATAAATCGGCTAACCGAAAGTTAGCCACACCAAATACATACATCACTCACCAAAAGGCCAGAAAACAAACAGAGGATAAAGGCCAAAAAAAACAAAACAGAGGATAAACTAGTACAAACTTCCTATTTCAAAATTCTTCCATTGCTCCCAGGACACACCTCTAGCTTTTGACCTGTTCATGACCCACATGAACCCAATTGATTTTATCTCCTCCACCACACTACCAATATTTGGATACTTATGGTTGAAGATGAGGTCATTCCTGCTCCGCCATATACACCAAATCGTCACGAGCATAACCGAGTATAAAACCTTTTTCCAACCGCAAGAACCTCTCGTAAACTGATGGAATCTGAGCACGTCTTTGCTGTCAAAAAAGAAGAAAGAGTGCAGCCTACACCAGCCTAATATCGCCTCCCATATGGCAAGAGAAAAGCCACACGACCCGAACAAGTGGTCGATAGACTCCTCCGCCTCCTGACAGAGCGGACATAAAGTAGACGTCACTGGCACATTTCTACTTGCTAGAGCTGTCAAAGTTGGGAGACGGCCACGCCACACCCGCCACGCCAGAAAATTAACTTTAATAGGGACCCACGGATTCCACAAAAAAACTTCTGGCTGCGCCTGATAAGCCTTTGACTGCATCAGCCTTTTCAGGCTATTAACGGAGAATGAGCCGGTTGGGTCAACGGTCCAAACCCAGCGGTCTCTACCCTGTCGCCCACACGCTGAACTGATGACCGCGAGCAAAGAGTCCAACTCCATTGATTCGACTGCGCCAACCGGTTGCCTACTCCACATAAAATTCACAGTGCATCCGCTCCCACCCCATGATATACGACTAGAAACTGTTGCAGATTTTGTTTGTTCCAACTCAAATAAAGCAGGGAACTGAACCGCAAGAGGACAGTCTATAGCCCAACTATCGATCCAAAACCGAATATCGCAACCATCCCCAAGGCTGCCCTGAATCAATTCCACCAGATTGATGCCTAACACATTCAAGTCCGACGAAATACTTACTACTTGCTTCCACGGACCCGGTTGAGAAAGTCTCGCCGGAATGAAATTCCAATTTCTAGAGGTATTGTGAAGCGCCCAAATTACCTTGCGCCACAAACAATTCGACTCCTCTTTAAAACGCCACCACCATTTTGCTAGCATGGCAGTGTTAGATTCCCGGAGAGAACCGATCCCAATCCCACCAAATTCCTTTGGAGCCATGATATCGTTCCAAGCCACCCACTTCATTTTACAATGTTCCGACGTCTCCCCCCATAAGAAATCCCGTCTTAGCCTCTCCAGAGCTTTGATTACTTGTAAAGGTGCCTTGTATAACGAAAAATAGAATGTTGGAAGCGCACTAAGGACTGATTTAACCAGTGTAATCCTTCCACCAAAAGATACCGTATTGGCTTTCCAAATCGATAACCTCTTACGAAACAGATCCATCACGGGTTTCCAATGTTTGACCAAATTCATATTTGCCCCTACTTGTAAACCCAGGTATTTAAACGGAAAAGTCCCAATGCGACATCTAAGAATAGACGCCATAGTTAGCACATGGGTATCCTCCACCCCGACCCCATAAATGCTACTCTTTGCGAGATTGACCTTTAACCCGGATGCAAGGTAAAAGCACCTCAAGATCCTATTTAGGTTTTTTGCCCCATCTTCTGACCACTCCCCAATAAAGACAACGTCATCCGCGTACATCAAGTGCGACACCACCGGGCCACCTGACGCACATGTAAGGCCCCGAAAAAGATTTAGAGAGTTTGCCTTTTTTATCACCCCAGACAAAGCCTCCATAGCGATGATAAAAAGGAACGGGGAAATTGGATCACCCTGTCTTATGCCCCTTTGACACCCAAAATCCTGTGTCGGTGAGCCATTTACAAGTACCGAGGCCCGGGCAGACGATACTATGGCCCAAATCCACCTTCGCCACTTTAGCGGAAAATTCATTTGATCCAATATAGAGTCAAGGAATACCCAATTTAAGGTGTCGTAGGCCTTCTCGATATCTATTTTGAACAACAAACCTCTCTTTTTGGCCCGCTTAAGCCACGCCACAATCTCATTCAACATAAGGGGACCGTCCAAAATACTCCTGTTAGACAAGAATGCTGTTTGTTCTTCGGAAATAAGCTTGTGCATAACCGACTTCAACCGGGTCACCAACACCTTCGACACAACTTTGTTGATGCACCCGATTAGACTAATCGGTCGGAAATCCGACAAACCTGTTGGGTCACTCACTTTTGGAATAAGCGCTAAAAAATAAGCCGAACACCCAATGCTAATCTGCTGATTCTCAAAGAATTCCTCAAAAAGCTTGAGAAAGTCTTGGTGCAACCCATCCCAGAACCGCTTAATAAATCGAAAATTAATGCCGTCAGGCCCCGGAGCCCTATCCCCCGCGCAATCCCACACCGCATTTTTAATTTCCTCAATAGAAAAGGGGGCGACCAAAGCCTCCGCTTCCTCAGCAGACAACCGACTCAGGTTCGGACACTCCAAAGTCGGCCTCAGCATCAAAGGCTCCTGAAAACGCTGCATGAAAAAATTAAAAACATAATCTTTAGCAAGCGGAGGTGCCGTCATCCATTCACCATTAATAATCAAGCCATTGATCCGATTATTACTCGTATTGGCGTTTATCACACCATGAAAGTAGTTGGTATTCTCATCCCCATCTACCGCCCACCGAATCCTGGATTTTTGTTGTAAATCCATTGCCTTAATCTTATCCGCCTCGGCAATGAGCCTTTTGCATTCCACCCGCTTATCGATCTCGTGCGGAAATAAATCTCTAGACTCCGCAACCATTTCCAAGGCGTTTAAACTATTCATATATTCCGAGTACGACCCTTGCTGGCATCGTTTGTATTCCTCCACCCAATCTTTGGCCTTGAATTTGAGCCACTTCAACTTGGTAGCTAACCCCAAGTCCGCGGCCCCGTCGAAAATAAAGCTTTGACACAACCCGCTAATGTATTCCACAAGGCCGGGAATTTCCAGCCAAGAATTGAACACACGACACGGCACCGGACCGTAATCCACGAACACCGTAGATAGCAATATGGGGCTGTGGTCCGACACTACATTGGCCAAAGCGACACACGTTGCAGATGGCCATGTATTTTGGAAGTCCCTACATACCAAGAATCTGTCCAGTTTACTCAGCTTGACCCCATTATCTGAATGATATGTGAATTTTCGACCCCCCATGTTGTACTCCAACAAATCTGCCTCTTGTGCAGACCAGCACCCACAAATATATAAGGAGGACATAGGTGCTGACGCCCCTAAACTAGGGGCAGGCTGGGCAGCCACCAAAAACAACCAAAAGGGCTTGCATCAAACTGAAATTACATCATTTTCCCTAAGAAACTGAACTTTTTAATCTATTATACTATATCAAAAAAAAAAAACATATTTTCTTGAGTCATTAGAAAATTTGAAAAAAGTTTTCAAAAATTAAAAATGGCTTATTTACATGCTCTAGATTTCAACAATATGTAAATTAAAAATAAAACGTAAAATGTCATTAGTAATTAATTTTAGGTTCACTTAAGAGATTTCGAGTTTAATCATCTAATTCTTTGATAGTTTCTATTATATTAACTTATCGAAAAATTCCAAATCTCCTAAAGTAGAAATAGAGCTAAAAGTTGTCTATTGGCTTCTTTCATGAATACATGCTAAAAGAGGTTTTTTGAGTTAACAATGGTTTGTACGAAGAGAGTTATAGTTGGGGATAACAAATGAGCCCAAACCTATGCGCAATTCCAAAACATAATGGATAGTGGGATGGGTATACTTTTTTTTTTTTTTTGAACGGCCAACAAACTCAATCCCGAGCATTCTCGGGGCACCCACTGGACAAACGGAGTACTCCGAGAGTAACCCGAGTCCACCACCAATTCCGGGGAAAACCCGGTAACCCACCCGCCCTTAGGCATGACAGTGAAATTACCGGTAAAACCCATTTGGCTCAAGGATCCAACCCAGGTTTCCTGGGGTCTCCTATCATTGCCCACCAGTGCCTCACTCTACACCAAGTGGGATGGGTATACTCAACCATTTACCCAAAACATCCAAACCCTTTGCATCGGTCCCCCTTATATATTTGTTCAAACTCCGTCGGTGTATTTATCTGTAGGATACATGTAAACAATTTTTTTTCCTTTGGTAATAGAGAAATTTAAACATCTACTAACATTTTAGTATTTATATTTCTAACTAGGTTATTACCCGGGATTGATTCCCGGGCTCGAGAAACTTAGTTATATTAATTATTATTTGTTATTAATACGACCTCACATCAAGCATCTCATTGGATTCAACAACAATGTCTTCACCTCACCGGATTAGATCATGAACCCATATTAGAGGTCAAACAAAAGCAAAACAGGACCACATGAATAACATCATTTCCACTTTTACTTCAATGCACTTAGGTGATCGGGTGATTTGGGATTTTGCAAAAATGTTTGTTCTTGTACTTCTTTACAAAATTACATAGAATTCAAGAAAACGAAACAAGGACTTAAAGAACTATAATCTAACACCCAATCTAATCGGGCAAACAGATGTTGATCAAAAGTCAAAAAGTGGTTGAACAAAAGTCAAACAGATGTTTAATCAGATCCACTGTCTTCTTATATTTTAGCATTGTTTTCCTCTTCAAAACACTGTTCAACCTAACATGGGTTTCCACCAACTGTTGACCAATAGTCAAACAGATGTTCAAACCACTGTTTGAGTTATTCAAACGTCTCTTGAATACTAAATGAGATGTTGACCAAAAGTCAAACAGATGTTGACCAAAAGTCAAACAGATGTTAACCAAAAGTCAAGCAGATGTTGACCAAGAGTCAAACGAATTTACACGTACATGATTTCTTAGACATATTTAACATGTCTCATTTGATCAATTTCAGATTTAGTTTGGAAATTGTGGACATACAGATGTCTCAAAATTCATCAACATCAATACCGGTTTTAAAACTAAGATTAATGGCTGTAAGTTTCTGACTTTAAAAAACGGTTATTACAAAATTCAGCATTGGCTGCCCGCATTGTTTCTGTTAGACATAGACCCAATAATTTACATCTACATGTATTGTTTTAGAACCACAACTTCAAAACTAAAACAACAAAGTCTACCATCAATTTCTAAAAGAGAACAACTACAAACCAAAAATTTGGTTCCATCTATCCTTCTGCATTTGCCTTCTTCAATCCCATGAACATACATCCAAACAAAAAAAGCTTTTTACCTTTCATGAAGTTAAGTATAAATGCTTGACCTGGAACCATGCCTCTATAGCAACTTGAACATCCCAAACAGCACATTCCGCGTCCACAGTCTTCAAACCGATCTTACGATTCAGATAGTTATGAGGGTTTTTGAGAGAAAGAGCCATGGTGATTCGAAGGAATTTGTGAGAGGAAGAAGAAGATGAAGAGTTTGAAGGAATTTGATGGAAACTCTGTTTGGAATTTGAAATGGCAGTTAAAACCCTGTTTGGGGTTTTGATCAGGGTTTTATAAAAGTGAAAAGTGGAGGCTAACGTGGCAGCGGTTACAAAGCGTGGACGGCTAAGAACTGTCCACGTAACAATCTCTAATGAAAATGGATGACAGTTGTTTAGGGAAACCACTGATGGTCAATATCAGTGGATGTCAACTATAAAAATGTGAGCAGTGGCTGTTTTTTAACTATCAGTGGATAGACAACAGTGATTGAAACACTGATGTTTGGAGTTAAACAGATGTTTGGCCATAAACAGATGTTTGGCCTTAAATAAATGTTTGACCATAAACAGATGTTTGGTCTTAAACCAAACATCTGTTTAAGGTCAACATCTGTTTGACTATTGGTGAACATCAGTTTGACTTTTGATGAACATCTGTTTGAGTTTTCGTCAACATCTCATTTAGTATTCAACAGAAATTTGGATAACACAATCAGTGGTTTGAACATCTGATTGACTTTTGGTCAACAGTTGGATGGAAACCCATGTTAGATTAAACAGTATGAATGAATAAACACTGAAGTATCATAAAATTATGAATGAATATCGTGAAAAGTTAGATGTGATACAACAGTTGAGAGGAGACCTTTGCATTTTAGGCTTGTTTCTTATTTTGATTAACTGTTGATGACGTTGAGAGTTTTTATTGACACTCACATTTTAGAATATGTTAAGATGCATGTTGAGATTATTAAAATAAACTGTTACATAGAAAAATAGAAATTTAATGAAATATTTATAAACTATTACACGCTAGAGTTAACACTTGTTAGGATTTCGTAGACTCTGGCCTTTCTCCATGTGATTTCATGCTCTCTTTTGTTTTTCAGGTCAGTTAGCATGTTGCAGATTTTCTGATCCTGTTTTAGAAGTTGTGTGTGAAACTCTTCTGCATTCTTCTAGAAATCTGATGGAGGAGAGTGGAGGACTTCATCAAGCAATGCTATGCTGTTCTAGGTTTTCTTGTAATTAGTGTCATTGATTATGTTGACTTTACTGTTTAGTTCTTCGTCTGTTCTTTTTTCTTTGAGTGACCACATCGAGAATTGGGTTTTAACATCGCTGGTGGCTGACCAGTGGTAGAAGCTGAAGTTTGCCATGTAGATTTTTGTTGGATTTTCTGATGTGGAACAATCTTTCACAGACAGTGATTTGTAGGACAATTTGTTGATGTTTTGAATCAAAAGTAATTATCGGTCTTTTATAGAGTTTAAAAACGCGTCTACATGGTAAATGAAGAGGTTAATTGTAATTATGATAATCTGCTTTTGTTCTTTGAACTTCAAAAATTTGTCCCTTGGGTTTCTTAATATTTAATTTTAAAGTTTTCCCAAAAAAGTTGGGGTTTGAAAAGGTTTTTGCATTAGCTGTTTTGAAATATACATTAATATGTTTATGTTAAATCTACATGTTTTGATTGATTAAGTATATAAACTCATGGCCACTTCACCTGTTTTTCATCACGATTTCCTACGAAGATATCATACTTTCAGGAAAGTCGAGTAATATAGTTTATTGAAATGGCGTCATTCACTTCTGTAAAATCAGATGATTTAAAGTAGTGTTTTGTCAAGCATATAGAGGAACAGGTGTATGATTATAGGGCTACTCTTCAAGAGATGAAGAGATGTTTTGATGGATTGCAAGTTGGCCTGTTCACGAGAGAGCAAGTTTCCAGAAATCTTATGCGGATGCCCTCAACTTCCGTTCGTGAGCTTTCTGTTGTCAGCAATATAGAATGCGGTGATAGAGACGTGGAGTTCATGGTGATGCTGAAGGACATACATCGAGATGTTCAGCAATCGATGGAGTTGAAGCTAACATTTCTTAATTCTTGCGGTTATTGTTAGATTTAAAAGTTTAGTTGTTCAGTATGTTATGTAATAATTGAACTTTTAATGTCATGAATAAATGAATAAATTTTAATATTATGAATCTATGTTGCGTTTCTAGGAAAAAAAAGAGAGAGAGAACGTCAATTTTAAATTACCATTTTGCATATTTTGAATTTCAAAAGTTATTGATATTATCCGTATTTACTGATTTGATTTGAAAGCAATTGTCATCATGACTTTTCTAATTTTTATTTTAACTTTAATTAAGAGAAAATAACCGTCAATTTGAAATTCTCATTTTGCATATTTTCAATGTCCAAAGCTCAAGAAATTAGCATTAATTACTCATTTGATATGCAACAAAATGTCATCAACAATTTTTTTTATTTTAACTTTAATTTTTATCACCAAAACAATATTGGAGGAACTATTATCTCATTGGAATGTAACGATTAGGTAAATGGTAATTTCATTGTAATTCTAGTTTTCATTTGATAATTTCATTCTATAATTAATTAACCACATCAACAATAAAAATGTGAGCAGTGGATGTTTTTTAGGAAAACCAATGATGGTCAATATCAGTGGATGTCAACAATAAAAATGTGAACAGTGACTATTTTTTAACTATCAGTGGATAGCCAACAGTGATTGAAACACTGATGTTTGGTCAGTCAGTGGTCAACATGAAGAATGAAGAAACAGAGGTTGTCTTTCAGCGGTGGATAACATTTAACAATTAGATTTTTGAACCAAAACAATGGTTGTAGCAGACTTTTAAGGATTAATGAAAACTATAATTTTTAACTATTTTGAAGATGTTTGACCTTAAACAGATGTTTGGCCTTCTATATCAGTTGTTTGGACTTAAACAGATATTTGACCTTAAACAAATATTTGGACATAAACAGATGTTTGGCCTTAAACAAATGTTTGACCTTAAACAGAAGTTTGCTCATAAACATCTGTTTGCAAAAAAAGACCAATTTCAAGAATACTATACCCAAACAATCAAAATGAGGAGCTTAATATCATCCAAGTGTACTTCATTTTTAGTTAATAGTATAAAGATCAAAACACTGTTCTATTTATAGTACAGATCAAACCACTGAGGTGATGTGCTAAATACTGTTATATATAAACACTGAAGTCATATGACATCTAACAGAGTATAAAACACTGATGTGATAAATACTGTTACATATAAACACTGTTAACATAAACAAAGGTAGAATATCTGCTGTTGATGCTGAACCACTGTTGTTGTTGGGCAGTGGTTCACCTTTAGGTTTGTCTAGGGTTTGTCTAGAGAGATTGTATATACATAACATATACACGAATCAACATGGGAAACAGTCAATCATGGAACCAACATAATTTTCATCATAAACACTGAAGTATCATAAAACTATGAATGAATATACCTAATCCAAAATTGTTAGACATTTTCATAAATCTAACAATCATCATCGAACCTGTAAGAAAATCTAAACACTGATACACTAAACACTGTTACAAAAGAAACACTGATACATAAATACTAAAGTTGAATCCGCTGTAGATGCTGAACCACTGTTGTTACTGAGCAGTGGTTTTCCTTTGGTTGATCAGGCTTTAGGTACCTAAGTGCTTGTCTTTAACAGGGCTTTGTCTTCAACAGTGGATATGCCTCATCAGTCTTTAAGTCCATCAGTCTTTATAAGGAACAGTGGTTAGTTATAACAGTCCTTAGCATGATCAGCTGTTATAACCACTCCATAACCCTTTGAGAGAAAGTTACTTGAGCCACGTGGAGCAATCAACTTTCATTTATTATAGATAATAGATAATAGATAATAGATAATAGATAATAGATAATAGATAATAGATAATAGATAATAGATAATAGATAATAGATAATAGATGTTTGAAAACCGATAAATGTCCAAAGTGCTGCTTCTTTGGAAGCATCTAGGAAGCATTATTTGA
Organism: Helianthus annuus; assembly: GCF_002127325.2. Classification (NCBI taxonomy): domain Eukaryota; kingdom Viridiplantae; phylum Streptophyta; class Magnoliopsida; order Asterales; family Asteraceae; genus Helianthus; species Helianthus annuus. The sequence goes on from NC_035445.2 coordinate 1,719,320, forward strand.
GAATACCCCTGAATTTATCGAAGCTGTAGAATGAGATCGTTCACTGTTGGCTTATCATCTTTCAACCTCATTTTCCCTAAATTTATTGATTCTGTTTTTCAACAGGGATGTAATGCATTATTACCTTATTTAAGATGCCTTCAACTGCATCTTTTGATAAATCAACATTCATTTCACTCAAAAGATACCTTCAACTGCATCTTCAATCATGAACTATTTAAAGAAATGGATGAAATCATCCAAAAATACCCAAAATAAAACTAATTCAACCATCCAACCATATGATACTTGCCGAAACCATAACTGGTCAGATTTATGTGCGACTCTTAACTACATTCTGTAGAATGTGTACATCTAACAAATAATCAAAGAACAAAGAAACAAACCAATAAACTTGTTGGGCGATTAAAATTAAAAGGATATCATACGCAATCTTCAGGTAATTAGAATGGCCATTTTTACCTTATTTCACAAATTTCATAATATGAAAATAAGTAAAACATAAAAAAATGAAAACAAACACCTGATATTTGTCGTTCGAATCTTTGAGTTGGTCCTCATAGTCCTACAACCTTTTGAAGTCGTTGGAGTCGGTTGGTGATGTCAGCAGCCTAATTAACAAACAACAGCAAACAACAATAGCAAGTCACCAAACAATTGACCTCAAAATCATATAGAAGCCCAAAAATAAAACAAACCCTAACCTAAAATTCAAGATGGAAAAATAAAAAAAAATATATTTATAACTAACCCTAAACCTCAAATCCATTACAACATAACCATTCAATCGACATCAAAATCATATAAAAGTCTAAAAATAAAATGAAAATTAGATAAGTGAATATCAAAATTGAACAGCAAAGCTGACCAAAAATTAACCAAGAGAACTGCAGGCCGCAGAGCCGACAACCTCCGATCATCTCCATCATCAAGTTCCCAGCGGAACCCTAGCCAAAGCACAACCATAAGTAAAAACGCATGAAGATCGTATGAGTGAACAATGAAAACAAAGATTGACACTTATAGAATGGAAGTTATTGATAATCTAACCTTGATTCAGAGCGTTGATCTGAACATTGATCGGAACAGAGCAGAGCGAGAGAGAAAGTGGGGAAACACTAAATGAGTAAATGAGGGATGAGATAGATAAAAGAGGGGTGTGGTACTGTTGGGCGGGAAAAGGGAAAAAAGGTATATCTCATCCACTGACACGTGGCCCAAATAACTTTCATTTATTATATATAATAAAATAGATTTCTTTGTTGATAATTTTATATGAAAATTAGGATGATAAGAAATTCACATTAGAATAAGGGGTAGAGGCGCTCCACTAGTGATGAAATTTTATCACTCATAACATTTAATCAAGTTCCGCCATGTCATCGAGCATTATTCTATCACTAGTGATCGATTTAATTGGAAATGTCCATCATTAGTGATGGTTTTTTTTTACTTAAATAAATTTAACAATTAAATTTAAATAAATAAATACAAAGAAAATATAATTGAAATATGAATTAAATAATTGAAATGAAATTAATTGAAATATGAATTATATAATATAATTTTGATAAAATAATTAAATTTATATATCATTAAAATATAAAAAAAAACAAGAAAAAAGAGCATTTTTTAAAAGTAAAAGGGGAATTTTTAACTTTATATAAACTATAGGGGGGAATATGAATATTTTCAATTTTATTTATGTCTTCTTCCTCCTCCTTCAAGAATCCAGATCTCCGACCAACGCCGACAACATCCCCTCCGGCCAAAAATCTAGCTCTCCGGCCAAAAATCCATCCTCTCCGACGAAGCAAAACCAACCACGTGGCTTAGGTAATTGATTTTGTTTTTTTCACAACGCGTGCTCGCGATCACACTTATAATTGTCCAGGCGTGTTCGATATGACTGGCGGTGATGTATAACGCGTTTCCACACATGATCTTTCGTTCACCATGGGGCGTCCCGTCCCCTAAGGCCGTGGGGTATGGGGCGGGGGTTTAGGCGTGGGTTGGGGTAAAACGCCCAAGGCACCACCCCGGGGGCTTGGGTTGGGCGTGGCCCCCATTGGCGTGGGTTTGAAGCCGGGCATGGGGCGGGCTAGTAGGTGACATGGCAGGCTTTCAATGGCCAAACCAAACTCATGCCCCCCAACCCAAGCCCTCAACCCAAGCCCCACCATACCCCATGGGCGTGGGTTTGAGTAGTGGGTGGACTTCCATTCCACGTGTCAACCAATGCCCCAACTCAAGCCCCAACCCAAGCCCCACCATACCCCATAACCTAACAAGGCTAACTTTTTTATCGAACTAAGGGACATATTGGATACTCAATGTGTAATTAGTAATCAAGGACCTAATTGACTTTGAGCCGGGTGAGAAAGTTGATGCGACTTTTTGAGAGATTTGACTGTGAACACATGAATAATTCTAGGGGTCTTCTATTTCCACACCCCTATAATCTTATTTTCACATCCCAATTTGTATTCGGGCCGTATATAATTATACGGGCCGTATAGAATGTTTATGCACAGAATTTAATGAGTGGAATGTTTTTTTGTTTTTATATGTATACGGGCCGTATATTATATACGGGTCGTATACATACTTGCATATTGTTTCGAAGGTTGGACAAGGGTTTTTAGTTTTGAAATCTGTATACGGGCCGTATAATGTTATACGGCCCGTATAGCAAGAAAGGTTAATTTTTTGTTGAAATCGCGAAACCGTTTGTTGTATATATCGGATTATGTTAGGAGTTTGTAGTTAAACGTATTTATTATGTTTAATAAGTTTCCTCTTTGTAAAACGATAAATATGTATAGAAAAGTTAATTTTTTGTTGCAATCGGGAAACCGTTTAATAAATTTTGAAAATTTTAAAATAGTGTTCTATATATCGCATTATGTTACGAGTTTGTAGTTAAACGTATTTATTATGTTTCATAGGTTTCCACTTTGTAAAACGATACATATGTATAGAATAGTTAATTTTTTGTTGCAATCGGGAAACCGTTTAATAAGTTTTGTAAATTTTAAAATAGTATTGTATATATCGGATTATGTTACGAGTCGAGTTTATAGTTAAACGTATTTATAATGTTTAGTAAGTTTCCAGTATGTAAAACGATAAATATGTGATATGATTATGATAAACTACGACAACAATTATTAAACAAACAAGTTAACATCTAAACATAAGATTAATATTTATAATGTTTTACATCTAAAACAAAAAAAAAGATAAACTTTTACAAAATTTCAAACGTAAAATAACAAAAAAAAATAATAATAAAACAAAAAGCAGCTACGGCGGCGGTGGTGGTGGTGGTGCTGCGCCAGCTCGTGGAGGTAGGGGCGCGGCAGAATGCATAGCCACAATCGCCTCGACCATCCACCGTACATCCTCTCTCACTGCAGCTAAATCCCCCCTGACTGCAGCTAAATCCCCTCTGACTGCAGCTACATCCGACTCGACCTGAACGAGTCTCTCCCCCACCCCTGGTGGAGGCATCACACGCTGTCTCACGCTGCGTCGAACGTACGGGCGATCACCCCGTAACTCCTCCGCAGCTACCTGTGATCGATCGCCAGCATGACCGACCCCCTCTCTGTCGCCTCCCTCTCCGTCGCCTCCATCTCCCTCCCCCTCGCCTCCCTCTCCATCGTCTCCCTCCTCATCACCACCCTCATCACCACCCTCTCCAGGGGGTCCCTCACCCACACCATAAGCCCAAACCAGCTGCCCTCCCTCGAGCTCGCGAGCCAAACCCATCGATAGGGCTGTGTCCCTCCCAACCCTGTCAAGCTGGCGTGTCAGGGTCATATCACTTGCCACCTACGGGGACAGGAGGCGAACGTAACTCTTCGCCAGACGGGTGACGAAGGCCCCACAACTGATGTGGGAAGAGGGTCGCTTAAAAGCGTAGTCGGCGAGATATGCGGCCAACTTGTACGCCAAGTTGGCCCTCCCGCCGCTAAGTAAGTCGTGCAAGAAGAATAGGTCATTTTGGGTGACCCATTCCCTGCTATCATGACGACCGGCGATCGTCACGGCGATAAGCCGATGTAGGTATCGGTGTAACGGGTCGTGAAGATCAGTCTCCCGTGCCTTCAGGGATCGCTGCTTCGGTTTCGCGAACTCCCCGAACCCAATAGTGCGCCAATACGGCCACAACACGTCAGTGTGCGTGCTGACTGGCGCATCAAAAAATGCGCGGGACCTTGAGTCCTCCTGTGAGTACAGACCCAAGGCAACAACGAACTGAGGAAGTGTCATCCTCTGACTCTTGCCGCAAATAGAAAAAGCTACGGCCTCTGCCGTCAAAAAATGCTGAAAACCCCCACCCCGGGTGTCCGTAAATGAAAAGGTAGATAAAAACTCTAAAGTAATCTCCCTGTGTGCCCGCTCTGCTGCGGCATCAAATAAGCGGTCCCACGGGGAGTTACCTGGCATGAGCTCCCGGACCCGAGCGATCGCTCCAATATCGGGCAAAAACTGAAAATCTATGGTCCGAGGCGCATCCAGCACCATCTCCCGTAATTTGCCCAAAACCTTATAGGCAACCGTACCTCGGGGGATATCTCTAACAAACTGCCCCATCTCAGTAAAATCGGGCACAACCTCCTCCTCCTGTCCACGTCCACGTCCCCGTCCGCGTCCACGTCCACGGCCCCGACCCTGACCCTGACCTCGACCTCTACGGGCCGCACCAGCTACTGATGACTCAGCCATATCGTCTGTAACAAATAACAATTACAACTTAGCAATCACTATACGATTATCGTTAACGTATTATACGAATACTGTTCTTGTATACGAACGTATTGTACATATCATATACACTCGTACAATGTTTGAATATTCAAAGAGTATACGACCGTATACATTATATACGCTCGTATAACCTTTGAATATTCAAACAGGTATACGATCGTATATAAATATACGATCGTATAATGTATGAATATTCAAAGGTTATACGAGCGTATATAATGTATACGATCGACAAACCTTTGATTATTCAAGTGTATACGGTCGTATAAATTGTATACGATCGTATACAGTTTGAATAATCAAACATTATACGATCGTATACAATTTATACGACCGTATACACTTGAATAATCAGTTACAATTTTCTGTTTCAATTTTTTTTTTCAAATTGAATTATACAATCGTAATCGTTATGCCTATCTACGCTTTACTATACAAGACCATAATCTAACATGTTACGGAATTTGAAAGTTTACTATACGAAAACGTATCGTATAGGAAGAACGAGAAGAAAACGCCAAAAACGCCGAAGAACGCTGTCGAAGAACGATCCGAGAGAAAACCGAGAGATTTTTTTGTGGAATGTTGAGGCCGTATGGTGGAAATGAGGTCGTATAAAACTTATACGATCTTTTCTCCTGTGTATACGGGCCGTATAAGTGTATACGGCTCGTATACATTAATTTAATTTATTATAATTCTGTCGTATACTTAATATACGATCACTGTATACGAGGCGTATATTTTTATACGGCCCGTATACAATTCAATATTTTTCATTTATTTTCAATTACTATATGCGGAACTGACGAAAATACGGTCGGTATGCGTTAACGTTGATTCGTTTAAACGTTTTTTCAAATTCAATTTCAACAAGTTGCCAAAACATTTATATAACGTGTATGTTGATCATTACAAATTGTCAAAACATGTAAATAACATTTTATATTCACAACATCCCTATATCTATGTAATCCCTGGTCCTATATTCATCAACGATCGTATTATATTGGTCAATACGATCCTTGTAATAGTGATACCAACTTTCTGCTGGCGTATTCCGTGTCAGTTGTCGCCAGTATCCTGATGGGGTTGGCATTGGATATTCCCCTTCTAATCTGACGTGAATAAAATGGTTCCTGTTTACATGTACAAGCGCGACTGTTCGATGCGGAATACTTTCTTCGGCTGTTGTGAACATGGGAAAAAATGAAGCACAACCAAGGTCACTTAATAAGAGACAAATGACATTCCACCGGTTTGCTATCAGAATCCCCGTGAATGGAATTTGTAGCCACTTATGTTCAGGTGCTCCGACTATTTGGTCGGACCAAACTAATGATTCCAGAACTGGTTGATACTGAACTTCATTTATGTTTTTCCAATATTCGTGGAACCGGTTGCACTCATCATGAAGATTCTGCCGTATGAATGGCCACTGCCACTCTTTAAGCGATAAGCCGACCGCTATAGATCGAAACCCACAAATACCATCACCCTGCACATTTTGTATGTGACTGAGGTGTGGATAGAAGCACGGTGGAATGAACTTTTGGTAGTGCAAGAACATATTAACTTGTCCGACAGCAGCAAAGGTAAATCTGGTGGCTCTTCCTTTGATTTTGCGACCTTGTTTTTTGTTTTCGAATTCTTAGCGTCTTTCGCAATCTCGCCGAAGAACATAGGTGTTTCAGTACAATAACTTTGTGACACGACAAACGAGCTGTGCCTGGTAGGTTCGATCGCTGACTCTTGTGTGCCAAACCCATCTTGTGAATCACTATACTGGTCCTGCGTTGTAAAAAAGCTGTGTCTAGAAGGCTCCGTAAACGAATCATCCTTCCTTTGTTGCTGAGCTTTTAAAGTTGGACGACCCCGTGTGTTTTTTTGCACAACTGGTTGTTTAAGCTTCGTCTTATTGAGTTGTACCAAATCCTTCATCTTTTGAATCAAGTTTTTCTTGAGTTCTCTCGGCTGAGCACTTAAATGTTGTTTGAGAAGCACAAATTCGCCGTGTAAGTCGAAAGAGTCCACATTGCTCGGTTCCACTATGGAGTCCAAATTTAACTTTCTCCAAAAAGGGTCTATCAACTCCAACGGGATCATTTCACCTAAGAAACATATCAACAAACAACATAAAACGTCAATAAGATTTTGCGTGATGAAAGGCTATGATTATAAAATGTGGTTGGTCGAATAATGTATTACCATTCGTTGTATACGGTTCCAACCGACACGCGCACGGCAACCCACAACTTGTATACAAACGGCACGCGCATGTACGGTTATATAACATTAATTTTTCTATTTCATTTATTTCGTCTGATATCAACTCTAGGCAGGCATGTGAAACCTTCTTTAATAGGAGATTAAATATTGGTTTGTTATGATGACCCAATGTTCGGCTCCTGCTTGTTTCAATGCTGCCTTTGATTTCTGTCACCTGGTTTCTTATGAGCTTATCGATAAGTGGTACCACTTTCTCCAGGGTGTAATTAGAGTCGCCTAGGTACTGCTTCAAAAGGGCATGTTGACCCTCTGCCCTGTTCGTTGTACGTTGACCGAAGTTCAGATGTTGGTCGCTCCAGAACGAAACAAACCGGTCTCTATATGGTTGTAACCAGATTGAATCCAAAGAGTTCATAATCTCTGTAATCAAAGTCAATTGCAGTTAAGACAAGTCAAATAAATACGATTATTAAGCAAAAATTATATAAAACTTGCCGTCGGTTTTTTTGCGTGGCAAGTTTGATCGTATTCGCTCGTACCAGTAGTTGTAGTCATGATCGGTCGTTGAGGTAATTAGCTCGCCCCACTTGTAAAGAAACCTTTCCCATTTATCATCTGTTTTATAGCTTTTCCTGCAATGTTTGAAGATGTTTTGCTGTATGTGCCACCTACACAATGAATGTCTAGCCCTGGGAAACACGGTTGCACATGCGTTCATTAGGGCGCGATCTCTATCCGTTACTATTACACGGGGTTCCATAACACTGTCTAATGAGTGTTTCAACCTCTGTAGAACCCATGTGAAGTTTTCCTGTTTCTCGTTGCTTACGAACGCATGAGCAATGCAAAACGACATCAACGTGGATATAACGCCGATAATCTAGACTAGCGGCATTTTGTACCGATTCGTCTTGTAGGTGGTGATGCGTGTTAGCGTGTATATGTTTAGATGTATATTTTAAGCCCTTTTTACACTTTTAACCAAGTTTTAAATTTATAAAACACGATATTTACTAACACTAAACACACATATGGGCAAGTGCACCCATCGTGGACGTAGTATAGTGTTGGTAAGATACCGAGGTCGTCCAAGGACACAAGAGCTTTTAGTACCGGTTTATCCTCAACGTCTAATCAAATCAAAATGTTAGAAAAGATTTTTAAACTAAGAAAATAAAAACTAACTAAATGCTGAAAAATAAAAATAAAAATAAAAACAGATAGACAAGATGAATCACTTGGATCCGACTCATGTATTAGTATAACCTTTGATTATTTTCGCACTTTTGCACTTGTTTAAGAGATTATCTTAGTTATTGTAGTAGGCCCCTCTTTTGAAGGCGACGTTAGCCTCAACCCAGTAGTTTGAGTCAGCAAGGATACAATCCTAAAGGGTTGGATTATTGGAAGATAATGAATTAAGTTATTGATGCAAATTATGGTAGGCCCCGCTTTTGGCGGTGACGTTACCCTCGGCTAAGTAGTCTGAGTCAGCAGGGATACAGTCCTAAATAGCCGGGTTATAGTATTAATAGTAGTTAAGTTATGAGGGGGTCAAAGAGTTTGGATCCCCGTCATCCAATACCTATGGGCATTGAAGGAGATCCTACTAAATTTGACCCAGGTCCCTTGCAGGACCTCTAAACGCTGAACAAGGGCAAGACCCTTACCAAACCGTTCCCTTAACCCCCGACCAGGTAGCCAACATATCTTCATATAGACCGTGGAGATATGAATGGTGAAAATCTTTTATTTTATATAGACAGTAAAATAATGCCAAGACACCACGGACAAACGATAAGGAAAGATCACCTTCAACATAAGCAACTAGTTATTAAAGTCATTAATACAAAACCAAATAAAAAGTGCAAAAGATTAAAAATAAAAAGTATTATACTAAACACTTGTCTTCACCAAGTGATGTAAGAGACTTAGGCAAACATGGCCTTGATTGTCAAGAACTCTTACGATCAATCTTGGATCCCGAGACGACTCATACACTCTATGATGGACAATGGATGATGGTGGTGGATGATGGTGTTATGGTGGTGGTGGGTGGTGGATGAAGTGTGAGAGAGGTGGTGTGCCAAGGGATGAGTTGAAATGAAACCAAGCACTCCTATTTATAGGCTGAACAGAAGGCTGGGCACGGCCCCGTGTCCGCTGGACACGCCCCCGTGCCTGTCTGACACTCTCTCTCTTCATTAATTGTAATTCGCATTACAATTAATGCGCCTGCTGTACTTTCGCCATGCCCTCGTGTTCGCTGGACACGGCCCCGTGGTGGGCAATAGAAGCTTCTATAGGTTTGTCTTTTCTGCTGCTTCTTGGGCACGGCCCCGTGCTGGCTGAGCACGGGGCGTGTTCAGTCTTCTGCCTTCTCTATTTTGCTTGGGAGGATGCCGTTGAGGGGTCGGGCAGTCCACTTATGTTCCTTTTCTTGTATTTATGTTAGATTTAGCTGTCTTTTTGCTTCTTTTGTGAATTTGAGCTCATTTCATCCTGAAAATTCAAAAGGAAGACAAAAATACTCTTTTTCCAACATTAGTACTTAAAAAGGGTTAGTTTTATGCCTCATTTGATGTAATTTATATGTTGCATTTTACACACATCAGTGGCGTCTATAAGCAACACATGTGGGAAGGCGCGCCACAACATGTTCGACTCCGGGTGGATGAAGAAAACATCCTCGACCCGTTCGCCGTTTTGAGATGTTCTATGGTAAAAAACAAACCCAACCTTCCCCAACCGGTCGAAAAGTATCTGCATTGGAGTCTCGCCGACTTGTTCCATTCGACCCAATTTGGCCCGAGCGTTGTATATGGTGTTTCTTGTTGAGACATTATGGGGGTTCTGTTCTTTAATGGCAGCAAGAATGTCTCGTGGTTTTATGTTCTGATGCGTCATTTGCTCCACCGTCCTCTCTTCTGATGGAGTCAGCCTCATTAGGGACGGATGACCCTCTGGATACAGAAATGGTTCGTGGTTATGTTTAGCTTCATCAACCTTTAGTTCCCAATAACCTAACCTCTTTTTGTATGCCCCAATCAGTTGGAACTTGCAACCGGTTTTCCTGGTCCCGCTGCGTCTGACCGTGGCTGTTGATTTGTACTCGCCGGCACAATCGCACGTAAGCCAGATTTTTAACGGCTGACCGCTACCCTGTTTATCGTAGATGGTGCGTTTGGTGACGAGGGCGTAGCCATTTACGCGTCCAACGTCTCTACACCACTCTACCAATTCATCCATGCTAGCGAATTTCTAACGAAAACACTTATATGTGTCAATTAATGATTAACCAATCGGTTTAGCTTTAGTATAAACGGGTTCGGGTCAGTTTCAGGTTGAACCTATGAACCCGTTTGGGTTAACGGGTCGGGTTCGGGTCAACATGGTCGGGTTGGCGGCTTGATCCGTTACACATTTATACTATATTATGTTTTTTTAACAATATATTTTACGTCATAAATTAACCCATGAAAGTTTGGGTCGTGTTCGGGTTGTTATGTATGATACGATTTTCGGGTTCGGGTCGAGTTCGGGTTTGTGTAAAATTTTCAGGTTCAGGTCGGGTTGAACCCACCAACCCGCAAACACGACCCGTTGAGCAACCCTAATCTAAGGTTTTAATAAAAACAACATCAAACATAAAAACACTAAAATAGTTAACGTACAACAAATAAACGTATAATTAAATGTTATACCTGCTTGTTTTGAAACTCACTACGTTCCTGGTCAGCATTTGGACCCTCCGGCGGTCCATCACTTATGGGAGGAGACTGAGAACTATCAGTCGGTGGTCCAAAACTAACAGGAGGGGCTTCAAAATTAACCGGGTGTTGCGATGGATAATAACCAGCATAATTAGGCTGAATTGCATCCAAACCCCAACTATCCTGACCTGCATCCGACGCAAGAATGGGATCGAACGGAGCATTCAGATCAAACATGCCCGCTTTGTTATCTTCATTGTTATCATAACTCCCTTGATTCGCCTCGTTATCAAACACATTAAAAAAGTTACCCCAACCCGACATTATAGCGTAAATAATTTGAATACAGAGAAAAATAGAAGAAACGAATAGAAGTTGAATGAAAATGAATGAAATTGGTGTCGTTTATATAGAGAATTTTACGGAATATTACATCGTTTCAAATGATTAACACGCGAATCGAGGAATCTAACGTCGAATCAAATAACTCGCACGAATATCGAGGAATCTAACGTCTAATCACATAAATCGCACGAGAATCGAGGAATATAACATCGAATCAGAGAATCTTACGTCTACTCGCACGTGAATCGAGGAATAATACGTCGCGTCAAATAGTAATAAAACAATAAAATAAAGGAAATTCATTGTATACGAGCCGTATAGATATATACGACCCGCATAAAGTAGTCGTATACTATATATACGACCACAGTATCATCTTATTTACACATGGTTTATACGGGCCGTATAAGGTTATACGGCCCGTATAGAATAAAGTGAACTGACAAAGGCTGCTGGCACAGCCTTTGTCGGTTCACTTTATTCTATACGGCCATATAACCTTATACGGCCCGTATAAACCGTGTGTAAATAAGATGATACCATGTGGATTTATTAGGACCCTAATTCTAAGTGTCACTTAATTCAAATGTTTATACTTTTATAATATCATCGAATTATGATTGAGTATGCATGTATTTTAAATTAATAATGGGCAAATTACATAACAGGTAGACGGGCAACAAACTGCGCCGTCATCCCCTTCTGAATAGAAAACCCTAATCTACTAAAAACAAAGCCTCGCCCCTGAGGGGTCGAAAAGTTACTGTGGATCACACGCTGAACTCTAGCCAAGAATCGAACAGCCTCCGGCGCCAAGGAGCCGAACGTGTCAAACGCTAGAGGGACAAAGGCATGTTGATTATCCTCACAAGCTTTCGTGTGCTTTTTCACCTTCTTTGACTCTGCTTTCAGTACCGCTTGCCCCGCCACAAACCCATTTTCCCGGAACCCGGCTAAGGGGGATACACCTGTGAGATCGACACAAGCACGTTTCCCGCCCTCCCAACCAAAAACTAGCACGTCAGCCGGGCGTAGGGTGGACCTCCCTTCCCGCTGGGTCCGTAAGAAAATTAACTGGTGCCTCTTTCTTTGCCGAGATCCCTGCTCGTCTGAGAATATCCATTAATGCGTCTCGAACAAAGTCATGGCGATACTTAAACCCCGGCAACTCTCTACAGTGTATCAACACATAAAAAATAGTAATCGAGTATCCAACGGACACCGGGTCGAATATGGAAGGTGTAACGCTAGTTTTTGAGAGATTTAATTATGAACACATGAGTAACATTTTAAGAAACAAAATTGTAATATGAAAGAGATTTTGAGTAATACAAAGATGAAGGGCATAAACGAAAAATATCATATTGAACTAAAATCCACTTAGCCAATGACTGTTGAATACTCCAATCTAATTACGGAAACTAAGATATCAAATCGTTAATCATCTAAAAATCGATATACATTCCAAGTATATTAGTTTGTCTATAACAAGATAGTTGTATTTCTAATTTGGACTTTGTAAAATTTGTTTATTAAGGGTTAGGATATAAGGCTACACGGTATGGGGTGCGGCCCCGGTGCGTTGCGGGTCGGCGACGGTCCAAACACCGTGTCGCCCCCATCCCGTCCCGTCCTCTCCGTCGGCTTCTAGTCGTTTGCGACGAAGCAAAAAAGGTGGGCCTTCCACTTTTTGACCGTTGAAAATAAAAAAAAAAAGTTAATTTCAAACGGCTATATTTTAAAAAACACCCCATTTCACTTCCATTTTTATAAATACTCACATCTTTAACCCCTTTTTTCACAACTTTTCACCCACTACCACCCCATCTCTCTCACATTTTATAAACCACTCTTCCCTTTTTATAAAAACTCATCATATTTTGTACCATTTTTTACCCGCTACCACCCCATCTCTCGCTAAAAAATTATCATGGCTTCACCCGTTTCTTCCATTTCTTCAATTTCTTCTATGTCTTCATCGTCTTCGTCCGAGTGGTATTCATCATCTTCGGAAGAGGATGCTATTATGCACAACATGATTATGAACGCGGCTCAGGTGTTCATGGAGGCCGATGAAGGGTCGTCCCAACGGCTAACTAGACGAGCAAAATATAACCGAGACCAAGAAGGTATTTTACTTTTTTTTCCTTATGTTTTATATAGATTTTAAAATGTATTTTATAATTAATTTCATTTATGTTTTGTTCTAAATTTATAGCCGGCCACGATAAATTTAGGTTTTTAAGTTTATGTTTTTTTTTAATTTATTTTTTTTAAGTTTATTTTTTTTAAGTTGATGTAATGTTTTTTAATATTAATGAAAATATTTTGTTACTTTATTTGTTAAATGTTAAAAAAAAGTAGAAGATTAAAAAAAAACATAAAAGTGGTGGAAGACTATGACTAGGACCATCCTCCCATGCCCTCTAGTTTTGGAGGATGATCCATCCTTGGGAGGACTATAACGTGTCGCCTACGTGGCGGATCATCCTCCAAGGATGGTCCATCACCATACCTTGTAGTCTAATAGAAAGTTTATTTGGGTAGTTAATACAAGGCAATAGTTTCTCTCTCATCCAATTCCCCCTCATTTTTTAAACGTTAATAACTATTTCGTACGACATTATTTTTTACAAGAATTGCACCAAAAAAACGAGCGTTTTTTTATGTTTAAAACGAGTATAGTATTGCTATATTTTCAAAAAAAAATTTCGCAAACCCAATTGCATAAAGCGCAATGGAAAAAAACGCAGTTGCGTAAAACGCAATGGAGAAAAAAACTTAAAAAAATGACATTTTTCTAAAACGCAATGCACAAAAAACACAAAGAAATGTCTTATTTGTAAAACGCAATGGCCAGAAAACACAAAGAAATGTCTTATTTGTAAAACGCAATAGCCTAAAAACACAAAAAAGTGTACTTTCTAAAACGCAATGGACTGAAAACACATAAAAATGTGTTTTACCTAAAACGCAATGCACAAAAAACACAAAGAAATGTCTTATTTCTAAAACGCAATGGCCAGAAAACACTTAAAAATGTCTTTTATCTAAAACGCAATGGACTGAAAAAACATAAAAATGTGTTTTTACCTAAAACGCAATGACTAAAAACACTTTAAAAATGCGTTTATCTAAAACGCAATAGCCAAAAAACACATAAAAATGTCTTATTTCAAAAACGCAATGGCCTAAAAACACAAAAGAAAGTTTATTTTCTAAAACGTAATGGACTGAAAACACATAAAAATATGTTTACCTAAAACGCAATGAACTAAAAACACTTCAAAAATATGTTTTTTTAAATGCAATGGCCAGAAAACACATAAAACTCTCTTATTTCTAAAATGCAATGGACACAAGCTGATCTGTCTGTGAATTGTCTGAACCAGAGAGTAGCAAATCAAAAACTATCTATGAATTACTGTCTTCGAAATGAGGCAATTTCTGGAAAATTAAATTTTCTGAGTCAGTGGCTCTGCCCCTTGGACCCTGCTACCAGGGGCGCTGCCCCCGGACCCCCGCTAAGATCGTAAAACGTAACGACTCAATTCAAAAACCCAGATCGTAAAAATACAATTCAAAAAATATTACATAGATCGAAGCCGATTTCTTTAGATTTCTTCACCGATTGACGAAATTTGAATGTTAGAAACACTTATCAGCGATCGTATCGAACGAATCGAGTGATTCGCTTCAAAATCACATAAAAAATGAGATATTGTATGAAATTAAACTGGGTTTCTTCAAAAAAGCTGAAGAACACGTTGATCGGGTGTTTGAATCATTGATTGGTGATGAAAATCGCACTATAATGTAGTGATTATTAAGATAGAAAGTAAAGAAATGGTTGAAGATGGTGGGTTTTTGAAAATGGTGGTTTTTGAAGTTACTGGGGAGAAGAAGGAAGAAGAAAGCATATGATTGACTAAAATACCCTTTCTGTTAATTTTAAATTTTGCCACATGTCATAATCCTATTGTTTTCTATACTTTCTAGCCAAAATAAACTTTCTATTTGATCCTAACCCTTGTTTATAATAGAAAAAATAAAGAAAAAGTAACAAACTAAAAATAAGTGTAAGCATAAACTTGATACTTTAAGAAAACATCCATCAACACATATATAATGGTAATATAACATTAATAAAATACGTGACACTACAACTTATTTGCATGTGCTAATATTGCCTCTCGTGCATCTATAGTTGTATATTCAATGTTCCTTAAAACCTAACTTTTAACCAACAAAAACATAATTTGCTCAAATATTCGAAGCTAGATTGAACTCGTACTAACCTATTAAAACACTTTAATAAAAATAAGCAAAAAGTAGTGAAATACTCTTCTACCATTTAGAAAAAGTACCCAATCTAGATTGTATTTTAAAAATGCAAAGATATTAAGTAGTAAGTTAAAAAAGTGTGAGCATTATAATTACAAAATATTGATATAGTAATATAGTATTAATAAATTACGTGACCTTTATAACATATACGCCAATTGCTTCCTTTTGTCTCTCGTCGTAAATTCTTGTTACTAGGGGTTAGCAAAAAACGGGTATGCCTTTATTAAAACCGAAAGCGCGAATTTAAGATACTAAGGCCATACTAAATATGACAATGTCAAACGGTATTCAGTTATTATTTCATGCAAATTAAAAGCTTAACTTTTCACCAACAAAAATAGCTTCAAAATATGCTTGACGCGAGATTGAATTCGCACTAAAACATCATAATAAAAATACCCAAAAGTACTCTTTTTAACTTCTATAAAAAGTACCCAAAATAGATTGTATTTAAAAAATGTCTTTGAACTAATTCACCAATGTATCACTAACCCTAAACCAAAGAATAACCAAAAAGAAATGAGTCAAAATTACCAAACCACCCCAATATGGTTGACCAAGACCAACAAAAGTCAAACCCACCATCATCTAGACCCTCTTGCTAGCTTCAAAGCCAACAAAGCATTCTTGTTCTCTTTCATCCTCAATATCCTCCTCTTTCTAGCAGCTGCTGCAGCAGTCCTCATCCGTAGATCATTATCCATCATCAAGTATTTACTTTGATCCAACGGTTGAGAACAACCCATGAAATCATAAGCCTCCCCTTGCATCTTGACACGTGGATCCATCTGATTGATCATCCCAAATCTACCTCCACCGTGACTGTTACCGGAGCATGACACTGCCAACAGTTTGCCATTGTTGGGATCCACTACTAATTGTTGACAACGTTGTTGTTGTGTTGGAGGGGCAAACATGGTAATTTGTGGATAACTTTGTTGATCATATATTTTCATAGATTTATTCCATACATGGAAATCTTTAATGTTTCTTGAATAATTTACCTAAATTAATTTCAAGAAATTCAAATTTAATTAAATTAATTTAAAATCAAATGGGGATCACTAATGAAGTAAAAAACTCAACATTACCTTTTGTATAATTGCTTTTAGTTCAAGATTTGTAGAAGAAAGTTCTTGATGCAAAATTTTCATGGCCTTTGTTTCCTGTTGAAAATTTAAATACATAAATATTTTAATAAAATAAAATTTATGTCAAGAATTATTTTAAAGAAAATAAAGTCAAATTTAATGCATACCTTCAAGAGAATTTCTCTTTCTTGTTGCATTCTATTGTAACTCTCCACCAAATCATCAGTTGCCTGTAAATAATTAGGGAAAATACATTAACACATCAATTATAAAAGTAAATCTAGAGTAAAACAAGCTTAAAGTAGTCAACACATTCAACTCAAAAAGTCAAAATTAATTATAATTGATTATAATCACTGTAAATTTCATCTAATGATCATACTATAAGAGAGCAATTTCAATTCCTAGATATCAAAATTGAATTAAATTCAAAATTCAAAGCATATATAAATTATAAAAAAAAAAACAAGAAAATGCTAAAGTTTAAACAATTCATAACAACCCCAGATGTAAAAAGATAGTATAAACAAGTTGAAAAAAACCCAGATGTGAAAATCAATCAAAACGACACCGTAAAACAAGTAATCATTACCTTTCTCTTCAAACTTCTCTTCCCAGACGACGACGTTTTACGCTTATCAACACCGTCGCTACCACTAGGCAAGAAGTTGAGCGGCGTTGACGGGCTTTTATCGGCTTCCTCCGCCGTCACTTTCTCCGGCAACGGTGACGGAGAAGATTCCGATTTGGAAACCAAGACAGATCGTTTCTTCTTGACACCCCACGTGAAACTGAAGCGATTAATTAACTCCTCCTTGGCTGATAATTTCTGTATCATTAATAATGTTTTAGCCACGTCAACCTCTTCGTCTGTCGGAAGTATGAAGTCACCGCCGCCGCCGTCGATAATCTGTTTCATTGCAGGTTTCAAGAAAATAAAGTTTGTGTTTTCGATGGGAAAGATTCGAAACCCAGATGAAGAACAAGTGGGTAATTGGTGGTAAGTGATGGGGGATCGGATTTAGAGAGAAAGATGGGAGGAATGAAGAGATTAGATTAGAGAGAGAAAGTAGAGAGAGAGAGAGGGAGATGAGTTGTCGTTGCTTGGAGAGGAGGAGGATAGAAAAATATGGAAAATCTGTGCATATAAAAAGGGATGAAGAGTGGCTTATGCCACGTGTCCAACTTGTAGAGATGGGGGGCATCTTAGGGTTTAGCAATATCATGTTTATATTTATGGAATTTGTATTTGATTTTTCTTTAAAAAGATCATCTATCTTGTTAGCTTCTCTCTAATCATCATTTTTATTCTATTTGTAGCTATGTGTGTTTAGCATGAAATAAAAGCGGGTTTCAGGGGCGTACCCACCTTATGATAGTAGTTGTTTGAGAAAAAACTTATAGATCGTAACAGGTTATATCAACGTCTCTCTCATTCTGTATTATTAATCGTCCAATCGTAGATTCTTTTACGACGGTAGTTGTTTAAGAAAAAACTTACAGATTGTAACAGATTACACATACGTCTCTCTCTTATTCTTTCGATCGACAGTAGATTGTACTATTATATACTAGTATTAAGCCCTTGCGTTGCAGCGGTTGTTGTAAAACTGTATCAAGTAGTACCAATGTTATACCATTGTCAGCGACCACCAACACCGGAAAAACTCGTAAAAACAAAATAAATAAAAACGGAAAAAATAACGCCGCACGAAAATTAGACGTAAAATCTTTTAATCACGTACGCTCGTTGCAGTGAAACTAAACCGAAACGTAAAACATAGAAAAAACAACTAAGTCAATCCAGGACCCGCGTGTTGCGACGAACTTGTCAACGGTGAAAAATAGACGTGTTGCGACGGGCTAGTCCAACGGGAAAAAAATATTAAAAAAAATGCTGAATCTCACACGCACGTTGCGGTGCGCTAACTCACAAAATTTTGAACGAAACGAAAAACTTGGGAAAGATGAAATGTATGGTGAACCAAAATTGAAAATAAAAAAGAGTTGGGGTTAAATTGGAAAAAATGAAAAATTTTGAGTTAAAAGTAAGAAACAAAGGGTCAAAATTGCAAAAGTAGAAAAGTTTTGGCTTTCAAATGAAAAAGAAAAAAACCCTATACATGAGTTATAATACCGTAAATTACAAAAACAGTTAAAAATGTTATTTTTGTAAAACTTGAATAAACTATTATATATTATATGTTAATAGAGTAGACTCTAATTAACGGTTAAATACTTATTTATTATCTGCATAATACATGATATGTTTCAATTTATTTTTTATTCATTGATTAGTTTAATATTTGTGAATTAATTCTTTTCATATTAGTTCAAGAGATATTAATAATTTATTAGATATTAGATTTAGATATTAATAATATTATTAAAAGATTGAAGAAGAAAATGACATGTGACATTAATTAAAGTTATTTATTAATCTTAGATAAAGATAAGTGATATCTATAAATAAAGTATATTAAACATATATTAAAAAATATATTAAATAAGTATAAATAAAATTTATGATGTTGAAGGAAAGAATGCCATGTGACATTATTTGTATTCTTTTATTATAAGTTAGATAATATTAGTTTACATTAGATATAGATAAAGCATTTGTTCTTTTCAAAAAATGATAAAGCATTTGTTTGTTTATACTCGGTTAGTTTGGTTTAATTATTGTATTATATAGATAGTAAAAGATGGGTTAGTAAAAACCTAAGGATGTGATTGATATACTCTATTGGGAAAAAAATGAGCGTTTTTCAAAAGTCTAATGCAAATGCTTCTTGCCACAAAATATGAAAAAGACAAATTTACCCTTAGATTTCAGTCACATAACAGTAAACATAGAGATTAATTATGAATTTTTGCAAACCACATAGATGGTTAATAATTAACTCACAGTTATAAGAAAGCAGGTTCACCAAATGCAACTCCAACTAAAAGATTGAAAAATATCATCATCAAATACAGATACAAACACTACCAAGTTTCTGAGTTGACCGAAATCCAAAACACGAATTAAGCGGCTTTTGGTTTCTTAATCTTTCGACTAATAACAAAATCATCATCAGATCCTTCATCACTTGATCCATCACTGTCATCCACAATCTTTCGTTTTTTCGATTGTGTAGTCGGAGCTTTAGAAGGGGGTGTAGGCGTTTTCTTCTTTTCTGTCGAAACAATCTTTTTCTTGACTGTAACCGATGAAGAATCACTTTGTTTCTTGACTGTAACCGATGAAGAATCGCTTTGTTTCTTCACAGTAACAACCGTCTTCATCGGTGACCCAAGTTTTTGTTGTTGAGCTTTCTTGCGTTTTGCCTCGAATAACTTCTTCGCCACATCTTTGTGAAGCAAACCAGATTCCATCATCCTGCAAACGAAAAATATAACAAAAAGAAATTATTTTTATCATGAACTCTTGAAACTAAAGAAACCAAAAGTAGTGTGTCTCATCTATTTTACATTACGCTAAGTAGTTAATGCGGTAAAAAATCGGATATCGGTCAAGGACTGATATTTGAGATATCGATTATCGCTAGGGGTGCAAACGAGCCGAGCGGCTCGCGAGCTACTCGAGATCGGCTCGAGAAAAAGCTCGAAACGAGCCGAGCCTTATCGAGCCCGATCCGAGCTTGAGCCTCAAAACAAAGCTCGTTTGTTTATCGAGCCCGAGCTCGAGCCTCACATGTGAAGCTCGTTAGGCTCGTCGAGCCTTATCGAGCCTTAGTGTAAACGAGCCAAGTCGAGTCGAGCCGAGCTTATTTAAACTTGTTTATAAGCCGACCTCGAACCTAAAAATAAGCTTATTTAGTAAACGAGCCCGAGCTTTACTTATCGAGCTCGCAAGCCTAAAAAGTCTATTATTTATATTATTTTTATTTAATATACTAATTAATAGATAATAAACGAGCTGAGCCCGAGCCGAGCTTGAGCTTGATAAAATACAAACGAGCCGAGCTCGAGCCCGAGCTCTCATAAGTTAATCGAGCTCGGGCTCGGCTCGTTTGCACCCCTTTATCGCGGTGGGATATCGGTAATTTAAATATCATGCTGAATTCATATATATAGCAATTTAACACTAGAAGTTCAGTGTACTTTTCTACCATTAACAAATTCACCTTTTGCAACATGCAAAACACTACAATTGCAGCAAGTAGGAACTGATTAAGACTTAAAACACTAACAATTAACAATTAAGACTTAAAACACTAATAACAGCAATTAGAAGAAAGACGAATGGTAGAACTAAGAAGAAAGGTACTAATATCGGGAAAATTGGTGATATATCGGTAAATATCAGCGTTACTATCGGTACCGATATTCTAACCGATATTTTACATGGGGACCGATAACTTATATATCGGTGATATATCACGATATTAACTACATAGCTTCCAGGGCAACCAAAAGTAGTGTGCCTCATCTCTTTTACAAGAGCTTTAATCTCTTCATCGCCATTGTTGTTTTTACATATCAAGGTTCTAGAGAGTAGCATGGTTTTAAAAATCATTTGAGGCGTGCGCCTCAAGGCGCGCCTCGAGGCGAAACGGCCAAAAAACGAGTCTGAGGCGGGCCTCATGGTGTTTTTAATGTATATGCGCCTCAGAGGGGCAGAGGCGCCATAAAAGCTGCGCCTTAGGGGATTTTGATGGTTGTTTTTGATGTTTTTGACTTTTTGTGTCAATTTCAAGCATTTCATGTCTTTTTAAAGTGTGTTTTTGGATGATTTTGATGAATCTGATGATGAAATTAGTTAGTAATATTATTTTTATAATATATATATTTTTCACATTTATTTATTAATACCACCTTGGCCTTACGCCTCGTTTCGCCTCGAGGCTTACGCCTCGTGAGGCGAAGGGAAAACGCCTCGAAACTTGTTTCCGTTCTTTTAAACCTTGGAGAGTAGAGACCCTAACTTTGACCCGGATGTAAAATAACCCAAGATGCTTTACAAATTTTCAGAAAAAAAAAAAAATACGGCTTTGATTCATAGAAAACTCAAGCACACGTCATTTTAACAAACATAAAAACTACGATCTTAGCATCCGTGCATAAGGCACCTATATTTCAGATTTCAAGTAATCGTACAACATGAAGTAACAAAGATGCATAATCCTTACCAGATTGCAGCCATCTCACTAGTTGGTATTTGTGAGTATAAGCTTTCATAGAAAATCCTTAACGGGTCTCTCTGAAAGATTAAAAATCATAAAACTTCATTAGTTTCCACCACAAACAAAATAACCCACCACAAACAAAATAACCTAAACAACACATCCTAGATCAATTAATTAAAATTAACCTCTTCCGGGGGATCACGCTTTTGACCAGGCAAATCGTACACTTTCCTTTCTTTCTTTTCCTTCTTAACACTTGAATCCGACCCTTTAACAACCTTTTTCTTTTCTTCTTTCTTCTTCCCATTTTGCTCACTTGATTTCTCCCTTTGTTTCTTAATTCAAAACCCGCAACATTAATTTAATCGTCAAAATAAGATACCCAAAAGTTACAGCCATTCACTAGGGGAACCTATATCAAGATGAATGCTTTATCCACAATATAGATCATTCTGACTCAAAAATTACTCATTTAATCACTCATAGTGTAGGTGGTTTCATAGTTATTAAAGGCACTAGGCGCACTCAAGGCGTACAGGCCTCGCCTGGGGCCTAGGCGCAAAGCGCAAAAAAAGCGAGGGCCTGAGAAAAATAAAGCGCATAATGAAAAAAATTAAAAAATATATTATGTATTAGAAAAAGAATATTACTTCAAATAAAATAAACAAAGTCTATTATGTAACACTTTATATCATCTAATTAGTACCAAAATATTAGTGTATTAGTGTTATAAAGTAGTTTTCTATGAATAAAAGTAGAAATCTGGGTAGAATCTTGTTGGAATTTAGAGAATTTGGCCGGAAGCTCTCCGGAATCTAGGAATCTCTCCGGAATGTGCGCCTGAACCATCACCTGAGAATTAAAGCGCAATTTCCTCGACTGAAAGCGCAACTGCCTCGCCTCGCCTGAAAAATGGGCCTAGGCGCAAAAGGCGATGGCTTTTAACAACTATGGGTGGTTTACATTTGGTGGCAACAAATTAATGTGCATTGAAAGTAAATGTTGACAAACAATTGAAAATACAACTTTGAATTATAATTCTAGCATTCATAAACTCATCTAAAAACTACAGAAAAATATCTACCACTTGCTAATTAAATTTACCAATAATCTGCCTACGAAAGTCGAATACTCAGTAAATCCCACCAATAGCAAAGCTAAGGTAGGGCCTGAGGAGGGTAGATGTAGACAGCCTTACCTCTACCCTGTAGGAATAGAGAGGCTGCTTCCAGTGAGACCCTCGGCTTGATTGTAGTTTTGTATCAAGCCTTGGACCTAAGACACATAACACTCAAACAATCGGGACAGAGACTGATTGGTGCATGTACCCCGTGTCTTTCAGCTATCAACGTCACCACATGATGCATGATTAACCATCCGCCGCTTTTAACGTTAGTTTCACGAAATTAGTAAAATGAAGTTAAAGTTAGTACCATTTCACTTTTGCAGCGCCCCACACATATATACATTATATGTGCACAACGCAAGAACCGCAAGAAATTAGTAAAATAACGTTAAAATTAGTACTGTTTCACTTTTTGCCCCCCGAGTGCCCACACAATTAATGTAACCTAAGTTTAAGAATGCAGAAAGTACAAGACTTTGTATCACAAACCTTATCAGAAGTTAAAGATTTTTCCTTCTTCACCTCTGAGTTGGGTGTCTTCTACATAAATAAAGTAAAAAACCCAAATTAAAAAAAAAAAAAAATCAAACCCTAAACCAAGATAAATAATAATAATAATCACAAACCATGCTATCATTCCCAGCTTCCTCCTTCTTCACCTTAGAACTGGGTGTCTTCTTCTGCACAAAAAAAAAAAAAAAAAAAAAAAAAAAAAAAAAATCAAAACTTTAACAAAATAAAAAAAAACCCACAAATTAAAAAAAAAAGATTGCATTAACAACCGTTTCAGCAGTTGGGGGTCCATCTTTCTTGATCTTTCGACTGATAATAAAATCATCGTCATCATCACTGTCTTCTTTCTTCATCTTGGGTGGTTGTTTCTTTGCCTTTGCATCTTTTAAAGAAAGCGATTTGGAAAGGAAAGAACCGGTGCCATTGGGTTTCTTGTTCTTGTTTTGAAGAAGTGAGCTGAGGGATTTTTCGTCATTTTCATCGTCGTCTTGTTCATGCTTCAAATGCTTTGTGTTTTCAGATGCCATTTGGAAATTGGGAAATTGAGGGTTTTGGGGAAATTGGGAATTTGAAAGATGTCAAGGGGAAGATTAGATTAGATTGGTGAATTTCGAATGTGGACCGAGTGAAAAGTGTTGGTGGGTTTTGGCCCAATACTTTTTAGTATCTACTTTAGAGGTGTGTAAAAACCGGTTTGGGCCTGATAAACTGGTTTTCAACCCGGCGTGAACCCGAAAACACCGGTTTGGGCCACGATCCAATGCGGAGGTTAGGTATAGGTTCGGGACTTTTGTGTTGAGATTCGGTTCCAACCCAAATTGATTTAGGCCCGATAAGAAAAAAATGGTTTTAATGCTCCGATTCAAATTAGTTAGAGTGGGTTGGGTCTTTCAACTCTAGAATCGGTTTATAACCCAAACCGGGTTTGACTCGTTTAAAAAACGGTTTTGGTTTTGAAAGCGGTTCGGTTTGGGCCCAAACTGGTTTTTACACCTGTAGTATGTTTATGTTAATATAAGTTAAAGATTGATATTTTTTATATGTGAATATATATTTACATAACTAGTTATCTTGTTAAATAAATCAACTTACATTTTTGTATTACTTTTTTCATGATCCACTAGTAATAATATAAAATTAAAAAGTATATTTCTTCACTTGGCTTGTTCTTATACAAACATAAACTCTTTTTTCAAACGGTTTATCAAATAGCTTTTTATATTTTGTCGTGACCAATTTTTTATTTGACTCATCATTTTTCTTTCTAGATAGGTATTTTTCTTACTTTTATGCAATTTATTATTATTTATACTACTACTACTATTATTATATTAAAATGATATAAATAAAAACTAGTTACAATTGCAATAAACACCGCCACCACCACTATGTCCAACTCGTAGCAACAGAACCATCACCTCTTCCCATATGGTTATCACCACAACCAACATGCTAACTTCCCATGCATTGCCACCCAAACCCCACCATCTCTTTGCCAACACCTATAGATCAAATATCCAATATAATATAATATAAACTACTATAATTCCCCGTGCTATGCGACAACAATTGTGTTCGCATCGATTTGGTTACTAATCCAAAAAATAAAGTCGTGATCTACCAAAAAGATATCAACACGTGTTTTACGTTGGTCAAAATCCATAATAATATAGTACCAATGTTATTCGCTCGGAATGGGTTAGGTTCGTCGAAATACTGGTACAGTACCAACACTCGTATAGATTACGATAGTAAAAAAATACTATATTTGGAATACAACTCGATTTTCATAAAAGTTTATACCGAAATGTAAAGAAAAAAAATATTACTCCCTCCGTCCCATTAAAAGTGTCCTATTTTGAATTTTCAAAGTCTTTATTTATAAACTTTGACCTTAAATAATTTTGTTTGTGTTAGATAATACTTGATGAAAGTTATATGATTTGAGTGTGATTTACAAGTGTTTTTATCGGGTTAATTTTCATCAAGTTTTATATAACACAAAAATATATAATTAAAGTCAAAGTTTATAAATAAAGACTTTGAAAATTTAAAATATGACACTTTTAGTGGGACGGAGGTAGTAAACATTACGTGTGTTAACAATGAAAAAACCTAAAGGTACGGTTAAATGGTTAAAAACGTTGTTATTTTGGTAACTACAACCGAACCATTAAATTGCTTTAACAAACAATAACTGCACCATCGGTTCCTTATTTAGCATATTAAAGACGAAAGTTTTAGGGTTGTTGATTACATTACATATTACATATATATAATATAAAACCAATGGCAGAAGAAGCTTAATTACCTTTGGCTTTGGATAAAACAAAACCATTTATTTTAATTTATTCACCTCCTTCCTCTCATGTAAACTTTCATTTTTCGTCGTCAAGAAGAGACGCATGCATGCAGAATGAAACAGCCGGTCCAGGCGTTGCAGGCATGGCTCCGTCGCCAACCTCCCAAAATCAAGGTCTTCCTTGCCTCCGTTTCCGCCCTCGCCGCTCTCATCGTCATCCGTCTCGTCGTTTATGATCACGATAACCTCTTCATCGCCGCCGAGGCCGTCCACGCTCTCGGCATTTCTGTCCTCATTTTCAAACTCGCCACCGAGAAAACATGCGCCGGTAGTACATCATCATACGTCCCATTCTTCATTATCATCATCATTATTATTGTTGTTGTTGTTATTTGCAATATTTTCTCATTGTGTTTCATGCATCTCATATTTGATTAATCAATGGTTTAATATCAATTCATACAAACACAATGATCATCTTATCTAATATATATATAGGAAAAGTTTAAAATACAAAAGTCCTTAACGTGCGAAGCGTATGCGAGTAAATCATAACGTGCGTAATTATGAGTATAACATGCATGATTAGAGTTTACTCCATGCGTGATTTTGTTTTGTTTTGTTTTTTTGTGACCACATGCGTCATTATAGTCAGTATGCGTGATTATGGTTTTTGTTCATGCGTGATTATGGTTTTTTATTCATGCGTGATTATGGTTTTTTGTTCACGCGTGATTATGGTTTTTGTTCATGCGTGATGGTTTTTTGTTCATGCGTGATTTTGCTGTTTTTTGGTGACCACATGCGTGATTATACTCACCATGCGTGATTATGGTTTTTGTTCATGCGTGATTATGGTTTTTTGTTTATGCGTGATTTTGTTGTTATTTTGGTAACTACATGCGTCATTACAGTGACCATGCGTGATTATGGTTTTTGTTCATGCGTGATTATGGTGTTTTTTTTCATGCGTGATTAGGGTAGAGTTTTATAACATGCTTAATTTTACTCGCATACACTTTGCACGTTAAGGACTATTGTACGTTAACCTTCTCCGATATATCTATTTGAATCAACACGTTAGATTTGTTTGAATATTAATTGAATATCAAATATGGATCTCAATTTAAGGTTGATCATGTGTTGCAGGGCTTTCACTAAAATCACAGGAATTGACAGCCATGTTCTTAGGGGCTAGATTATACTGCAGTTATGTTATGGAATATGATGTACATACTATACTCGATTTAACTACATTGACCGCGACAGTTTGGGTCATCTATATGATGCGTTTCAATTTAAATTCTAGTTACATGCTTGAGAAAGACAATGTTTCAGAACTCTATGTGGTAAGATCCACCTCTAGCTTCTTAATTATTAACCATTATTTTTTAAATACTTTATGTTTTTGTTATGAATGTATGTTTCATGATTTGAGTTGCAGGTTATTCCTTGTGCTGCATTGTCTCTTGTGGTTCATCCAACAACACAACATCACATTATGAATAGGATCATTTGGGCCTTTTGTGTTTATCTCGAATCTGTTTCTGTTCTCCCGCAACTTCGGGTCATGCAAAATACCAAGGTCTATTTGAACATACTTTTGTTATTAACACGCGTATGCTCAACGACATGTTAACCTCTAACTTAATCTGTTATCGTTTAGATTGTTGAACCGTTCACAGCACATTATGTGTTCGCTTTAGGGGTCGCAAGGTTTCTAAGCTGTGCTCATTGGATTCTACAGGTAGGCTTCTATATGCATTTATGATCACTTTTGAGCATAGAAAATACGCGCTTTCTACTCGCTTTTAGCTTAAAAAAAAACGTCACATCATCTAGTTTGACCATCTTGGCACCCGTTTTTGGAGTGTAGTTCTTGGCCAAGAACTAGAAAAAACGGATGGGTTTGGGCAAGTTGTACCTAGAGAGAGAGATGAGTCGTTAATAAAAAGGCAGTGATGATATGCAGTGGCGAAGCTTGACCCGAATAACGGGGGGGTCGAAAACGTATAGACCCAAAAAATTTCTATAGAACCGGGGGGTCGAAAACGTATATACCCAAAAATTTCTATACGAAAGTTACATATATAACACTACTGAGCGAAAAGTTTGGGGGGTCGGGCGCCCCCCGCCACCTTCTAAGCTACGCCCATGATGATATGGCACTGTTTTCAAGCGTTTTATTTATTTTTTTTAAATGAGTGTTTTTCTAATGTGATAGTTGACTAGACACGTTATTTGGTGTTTTTGGGTCTCCTTATCGTGGATAGTCCTGGTCGTATAAATACTTTACAAATTTAACGATTATAACTATATGGCGCGTGTTATTTCAAACAGGTTTGGGATACTCGGGGACAATTGTTGACGGCCTTAGGTTATGGAATGTGGCCTTCACTAGTCCTTCTTTCCGAAATTGTGCAAACATTCATACTTGCAGACTTCTGCTACTACTATGTTCAAAGGTTCGATTACTGTTTCTCTTTTTCGCGATGCTAAATTCATTGATCTTGATGATGAATAACATGTTTCAAGCTATTTCAAATGCAGTTTTATGGGCGGGCGGCTAGTTCTTCGTCTGCCTTCGGGAGTAGTGTGACATTGCCAATCCTGTAAAGAAACAAGAATTCACTTAACAAAGATTTGATTTTGATCAATTGCTAGCTTTTTTTTTTCCCTTTTTTCTTTGGAATACATAGTTTTATTGAATTCATTGATTACATGTAAAGTTTTATTGTATTTTGTGATATATGTCATTATTATATTATATAAAATAAAATATTATACTGTATAATCATTCTAAAATACGAAATTTGTGATTTTTAAGGATGATTACAAAAACAAAGACATAGTTAACTTTTTTTTGTTTTCAAAATAGACTTTAGTTTTTTAGAAGTGTTTAGGCCATTCAGAAGTCGACACGTTAGCTCCGTCTGTTAAAACGGCTAGGATTTAGCCTATACTTTTTAGTAAAGTTATCGGCTAAGCCTATGAATTCGATGAAAAAACACAGGCTAGGCACACGCTTTTAGCGAAAAGCAGCGACAAAATCCGCATTTTTTGGAGTGAATATCTATTTTTGAAATTTCTTTGTCTAAGGGGTTGTTTGTTTACCTCTTAATGGGCTCTTAATGGTTCAGACCTCTTACTGGTTCAGCACTTAATGGTTCAGACTGTTTGTTTCATAAGCAAATGTCTGAATGGTTTCAACATTTGCCTCTGAATGGTAAAGCATTATACTGCGTCTAAAAGGTTAAGACCTCTAATCTGAAATAGTTAGACATTTGTCTCTAAACGATTAAACATTATACTGACTCTTAATGGTTAAGACCTTTTACTGGTTCAGCACTTAATTGTTCAGAACTCTTACTAGTTCAGCATTTAACCATTCATAAGTTGCCAAACGGCCCGTAACTATCGTTGTTTTTGTAATTGCCCTTATTTTTACTGAGCTTGTAGTGACTATATATATGCATGGTTGAATTAATATGTAACTTGACTCATTCCATTCATTGGTGGTCTGTACTTGTGTACATATATGTAATATACAAGTGCAGAATGATATTGCTTTACTGAGTTGTACTATAAGAATTGGAAGTTGTACGATTGTTTTAATTGTGTCATTTTCCACTCTTCTCAAGGCTGGCTATATATATAGGTGGAGAGAGAGAGAGAGAGGCCGTTATGATTTGATTCGATGAGTGTGTGAGTGTGATTTCATTTGCGAAGCTTCTGATTCGTTTTTTTCCTCTCACTAATGATCGTCTGTTAGATTAGTAATCATACACATATTTTCAACTCTGTTTATATGATTCCATACATCGACATCGTAAATTTCACCAATTTCTTATCTTCAGATTGTTGTTGATATCATCGATCGACTGACTTCATACAGGTATGATTTCCGAAATTCATCTTCTTTATAATCAGTTTCGTCAATAACAACAATCGATTAATTCTGTATATAATAAATAAAAACTCAAAATAAAGAGATGAAATATCAATTTTTCTAATTAGTTTTTTTTTTTTTTTTTGCGTTTCACAAAATGCAGAAAGGTGGATAGTGGATACTGTGAATTCTCAACTCCAATGCGACCAACAACAGGTAATTAGTTATTTTTACCTATTTGTTTGTTTAACATTGAAAATAATCAGAATCCGTTTCTATTGTTTGTAACAGAATGAAAAACGTTATAAATAGCTATTTTTTGTGTGATATAAAAAGCTTTTCTCTTGGGATTTTTCTTGCGTTTTTGGTTTTTATTTTAAAAATAATATTTCTTTTGTCTTGAAATTAGGTGGTAATCTTGATGATGCTTTCTTAAAGAGATCATTAAAAACAAAGAGGTTGAGAAGATTAAGTTCAGTGGGTGTACTTGGTGAAACAAAAAAGGTGATATCATGATCTCTAAAATGGGCTGGGGAGGCTGGGTCGGTAACGGGTCAAAACGGGTGGTGCAGGTTGGGTCAAAACCATTTATAATCATAATGGGTTCGGGTCAAAATGTACCACGTTAGAAAAAAAAAAGTAACAACTTGTTGCCCGACTACCTGCCATTGCTTTGTAATTGCCCTTTTTCGTGTGGAATGATATTGTTGTTCTTTTGGTTTAAAAAAAAAAATCTTTTATTTTATATCTTTTGCAGTTCTCTAATCTTTCTCATACAATTAAGTATGCATCTACCCCGCGAAAGCTACGATCAGGTATCCGTTTATCGCCATGTTTTATAATTACTTGATCTTTAACGCATGAAAAGTTTTCTACTTTTGACTTATTTGGTAACGCAAATGACATGATTTGTTATGGGCCGGTTAAGGCCCAAATCAATCTTAGTGTCTTTCATCTTGGACGGTTAATAACTAGATTTGGGCCTTTTACGACATGAACCAAACTTCTTGACCAACTGACCTGTGCCCAGGACCACATGTTCATATCTAGAAGCTATATTCGATTGTCGTAAATGGCTAAATGTATGAACTTTTGAACAACTTATTTCCTTCGTGCAGTTTAATGTTTAAAACTTACTATGTTGAGTTAATAGCCAAAATGGTCCCTGAGGTTTGCTTACTTTTGCCACTTTAGTCCAAAATCCAAAATTTTTAAATCTGGGTCCCTGAGGTTTGCATTTTGTTGCCATTTTAGTCCAAATTTCAAAACCCCCCTTTTTTGACTGTTGCAACCAGCCTATTTTGTCCTTTTGCGCAGGGGTATTCTGGGTTCTTGATCTGAGTTTGTTATAATAACTCATAAAAATGACCAAAATACCCCTGCACAAAAGGACAAAATAGGCTTGTTGCAACAGTATAAAAAGAGAGTTTTTGAAATTTGGACTAAAATGGCAACAAAATGCAAACTTCAGGGACCCAGATTTAAAAATTTTGGATTTTGGACTAAAGTGGCAAAAGTGAGAAAACCTCAGGGACCATTTTGGCTATTAACTCTACAATGTTTATGCAGCTTTTATGAGCTATTTATGTTATTAATGGATTTGTGATTGCATTTACACTTTACAGCATTGGAAAAACGACTACATGAGTCTCGAAAAACCTTTGTGCCCACATCACCGGATTCAAGAAAAGAGAGAGATAGATTCGAGTGGCGATTAAAAGATTGCACAAAGAAGCACATAACCGCTATGGTTAGTAATCTAAAACTCAAAAGCCGGCGAAAATTTACCTTCTAAAAGACACATTAAACTCACATTTTTTGTATTTTGCAGGATGAACACAAAGACTCGAAACTGTGTTTAATAACAAAAGATGAAGAAGAAGCAGCCCAAGCTTTATTTGCGTTGGCTCAAACATATACCGAGACCTGTATGAATAAAACTTCAGATATGGAACCGTCATCAATCATGGTACCACTAAATCAAACTGAAGAGACTGATGTGAAGAATGTGTTAGAAAAGAGATGTTTGGTTCATGTTTACATATGTCATTTTATAAAGGTTGTGCAGACGGCCGAGAGTGAAGGAGGTCATGTGAATGTAATATCGGACACCAAGAGTGTTTGTAGTCACTAAAAAGGTTTTAAAGGGAAATTATTGCTTGTATACAACATTTCATTTACAAAATCGAAGGTAGATAAGTCATGAAAACATTGAAAGGAATTGACTTTTGATAGTCAAGGATTGATGGAAATGTAATGTTTTATATAGTAAAGGACTAAAGGTATTAGAAAGCCAAAGAAGAGGGCGAAACAGAATTCGCCCTCGCTTTCCAGAAATAGAACACGAACTGTGTAACCGTCATGAGCTGTCTACGGAAATTGTATTTCACTCCTGCTTTTCTAAGTCTCCGGGTTGAGGTGACAACATAGGTTGGTTGAATAACGGGTCAAAATGGGTTGGTATGCCCTCAAGCAAAGACATTTATGATATGTTTTATCATATTCTTCTTTAAATTATATGTGCTAAATATAATAGCATATAATGATATTATTACAAAAATCATCTTGTCTTTTTAGATAAATCTATTTATTTGGATTTTGTGTTTCGCTTTTAAGTATAATGACAGTAGGAAATCTTAATCGGATAATTAAGAAAGTTGAAAAACTGTAAGCTGTAACTTAGTTGCCATTGATGATTTCTTCTGTTAGCAAAAACTTAGTTACTATTGATCATAGCTGCTTCCAATCACAGTTAATGATCACTAATACTAGCAATCAATTCCTATTGATAATCAGCTCTAATGCAACGATGGCTTCAAAACAACTTCGAGAGTCTTTCGATTATTGTGATTTTTGGCTCCTATTAACCTACAAGCCCCCCTCCAAAGCGACAATGCCCCTTGAAACCACTATGCCATAGGGAACAATCGAGCATCACCCCCCTAAACCCCCAAGGTTCATAGGTGTCAAAAATGACAATACAGTTAGACCACCCGTAGTGGGGCGTGATTTTTTAAAAAAATTGAAAAAAAAACGCCCCAAAACGCCCCTACCCCCACCACACCCGGCGTTAGCCGGCGTTATTTTTGAAAAGTTTTGTTGGTGGCGTTTTATTTAAAACGCTCAAATTGGTTTGTACCACCTTTTGACCCACCAATCAAATTGCTTTATGTCTCTGACAACTTTTGATATAACCCTACTTTTGCAATAAAAAAATAATATGCACAGTGACCGAAATATGCACAGGGACATGCCCATTTTGTTTGTTTGTTTTTTTTCTAATTGGAAGGGGCGTTATTGGATAATGCCCCACTACGCCACTTTTGCTATAATGCCCAACGATGACTAGGATGCCACGTGTCGGATAATGCCCCATGTTGGGGGCATTATGTTTGTTCACCACTACACATGGTCTTATAGAAGAAATCAGTTATACTAAAATGAAATTGTTTGCACTAAAACACCAAAACAAATAATGATTTTTTATGCATTTGAATGCAACTTATATAACTTTCAACGTGTTTGGCATGTTTGACTTGTTTCATTTTTAGTCAACTTATTTAGCTTAACCATTTGACCCATTAAAACACCACTCAAATTGACCCTTTGCAAGTAAAAGGACCAAAACACTTGTGGATGAGAACCTCATATTTTTATACCAACCATCTACTGATTAAATCTCAAAACAATTAGAAACAAGACATACCCTCTTGTTTATTGAAATCCTGCGTCTAGAATGAACTTAAGTAATGTCAAATACACCTAACAAAAAGATAGACAGATAAGACAAAGATCAACTATTGATAATGATGTAAAAAACATAAGATTAGAACAAAATATAAGCATTAACTTATTTAACCGTGTACTTGCAAATATTTGAACCCACATAATTTTTTGCAGATAAACACCATACCACTAGACCACTAGGTCATGGGTGCTGGTTGAATGCTGAAAAAGAAAAGCTTGAATGAAATTAGAATATTCGACAACGGTGTGGTGTATGTGACGGTTAAGCCAAAGTAAGAGATCACCATTATCGCATAGTCCAAGCGGAAAGAAGGAATGATCGCAGCTCGCCTTGTAAGTATCTTGGAAAAAAGTGATTAGAATTTATTTTCCGTGTGATTAATTTAAAAAAGTGAGCTGAGCACACACACAAGTAACACGCCTACTAATAAAGCCCACACGTAACTAACATGATTAGAATGCACCAGACGACAATTAACTAGGCCCACTTGTCATACCCTTGAAGTTTGGGCCGAAAGTGGGCTATCTGAGCATCACACAATCAGACATCACTGGAAGTCTGGAACATTTCCATCAATTGGAAAAATTACCACACAGTAAAGTATATGGCATGCAATTGAAAATATTTTTTTTATATACAGATTATAGAATAATCAGTTACTTAATATAAGATTTTAATCCAGGCCTTGCATTAGGAAGACTTGGATTCTCTAATGGAGACCTAAGTTTAATCCTTACTTGTATCACTTTGATGGAGTAAGCAATGATGGATAGTGTCTAGCCTCTTTGCAAACGTGTCAGGTTCCATCCTGAGTCTACTCGGGTTTTCGTCTCACTGTGTGTTACGCCAGAGAGTGTTTAGCTCTTGTGGTGGCACGTCTGTCAAGTGATAGTCGGTGGTATGGTTTCCCGGTGGAACACTCAAGCCAAACTTTGAAGCCAATGTGGGTCTGGTTAAGACACCATAGTCTGGTCGAAGGGAGACAACGTGGCTCTCCAGTTTGTGAAGTGTTGTGGCCTAACACAAGAAAGTCATCACTTCAAAACAAAAAATTAAAATAAAATTTTACTAAGTGTTGAGTAGCAAATAGGAATTTATTTTATTTAAATGAAAATATTACTATTGAAAAGAAGGGAAAAGATTAAATAGAAAGTTTATTTTAGCTAGGAAGTGTAGGAAGCAATAGGATTAGGACATGTGGCAACATTTAAAATAAAGAAAAAGAGTATTTTAGTCAATCCAACCCTTTCTTCTTCCTTTTCAAAACCCAGTAACTTCAAAACCCCCCTTTTTCAAAACCCCCCATCTTCAACCATTTCTTCACTTTCTATCTCAATAATCACTACATTATAGTGCGATTTTCATCACCAATCAATGATTCAAACACCCGATCAACGTGTTCTTCAGCTTTTATGAAGAAAACCCAGTTTAATTTCATAAAAAATCTCGTTTTTTCCGGTGATTTTGGAGATAATCACTCGATTCGTTCATTCGAGCGCTGATAAGTGTTTCAATCATTCAAACTTCGTGAATTGTTGAAGAAATCACTTCGATCCATGTAAGAAATTCTTTAATTTCATTTTTACGATCTTGGCGGGGGGTCCGGGGGCAGCCCCCTGGTAGCGGGGTCCCAGGGGCGGCAGCCCCCTGGTAGCGGGGTCCCAGGGGTGGCAGCGCCTGGCGGGGTCCAAGGGGCAGAGCCCCTGGCTGGGGTTGAGCTGCCAAAATTAATTTTCTGTAAATTGCCGATTAAATTGCTGTAATAAAAATGCATCAGAAAAATTAATTTTCTGTAAATTGCCTTTGGAAAACTGCATTCGTAGACAGATTTTTATCTCCTGCTTCCTGGTTCAGACAATTCACATACAAAACTGCATTCGTAGACAGTGTTTCTGGTTCTGTAAACAACAGGTTCTGGTCATTGCGTTTTAGTTAGATTCTGGTTCTGTGAACAACAGTTTCTGGTCATTGCGTTTTAGAAATAAAACATTTTTGAAGTGTTTTTACTCATTGCGTTTTAGGTAAACACATTTTTATGTGTATTCAGTTCATTGCGTTTTAGAGAGAACAAGTTCTTTTGTGTTTTAGGCCATTGAGTTTTAGAAATAAGACATTTTTATGTGTTTTCTAGGCATTGCGTTGTAGAAATAAGACATTTTTAAGTGTTTTCTGGCCATTGCGTTTTAGAAATAAGACATTTTTAAGTATTTTCTGGCCATTGCGTTTTAGAAATAAGACATTTTTAAGTGTTTTCTGGCCATTGCGTTTTAGAAATAAGACATTTTTAAATGTTTTGGGTGCATTGCGTTTTAGGTAAAACACATCCAGTCCATTGCGTTTTAGAAAGTATACTTTCTTTTGTGTTTTTAGGCTATTGCGTTTTAGAAATAAGACATTTATTTGTGTTTTCTGATCATTGCGTTTTAGAAATAAGACATTTCTTTGTGTTTTTGGTGCGTTGCGTTTTAGAAAAAGTCATTTTTTACGTTTTTTTTTTCATTGCGTTTTACGCAACTGGGTTTTCTCTATTGCGTTTTACGCAACTGGGTTTTCAAAAAAAAATTCGAAAATATAGCAATAGTATACTCGTTTTAAAGATAAAAAAAAACGCTCGTTTTTTGGTGCAATTTTTATAAAAAAATAATGTCGTATGAAAAAGTTATTAACGTTTAAAAAATGGAGGGGAATTGGAGGAGAGAGAAACTATTGTGCTTTATTGACTATAATGCCCTTAACAAACCCACGAGCCTCTTTTTTTTTTGCTTCAATTTCATTCATTTAATCTTAGCCCTTGATTAACTAAATGGATGGTTAAGATCATTTACTAGCTTTCCTAGCCAAATAAACTTCCTATTGTATCTCCACTCTTGAAAAGAAATATTATTTTCTTGACAATCCAAAACACAATGTATTTTGTTAATGCCTAAATTTCCGTTATTGATAAAACTTATATATAAAATAGCTTATTTAAATTTTAGTGATTGTTTTAAATTGTTTGAAGAAATGGTTTTCATGACTATCATTTTTTAACTAATGAATATCTTACCTTATTATTGGGAAAATTATCAAAATATCAGTTGACCAAACATTTTTCAAAAATGTCATCCTCCTGTGTTGGTGGAGAGACGCATCAAGCGTGGGATGCGTCTCTCAAGCATGGGATGCGTCTGCGGAGTGAACCCCAATAAAAAATGGACACGTGGCCACGGGATGCATCCTTAGAGCGAGGCATGATGCACAGGATGCGTCCGGTGAGTTTCTGAAGCGTCCGGTGAGTTGTCCGACGAGTTACAGGTTTCAGGCGACTTGCAGGTTTCCGGCGAGTTTTCCATATTTACAGTCCATAGATGCCGGCACATATTTCACATGTTTCGCTTTACTTGTTTGTCCTCATTTTGAAACTTTCATCAAACACCTCCAATCATCTTAACCTATTTATTATTTATTTTAAATCAATCTTTTAGTCCACTTGCACAAAAACATCAACAAGGTTAGACCATCAAAGTTAAGTAATGTGATTTCATAAAGATCCTTCTTTGATTTTCACTCTGACCGTGTAAAAAAATGATTTTTGTGGTGGTGCTTTAGGGTGAGGAGAGAGGAGGTGGTGAGGCTTTAAAGTGCTGCAGACGCATAATGATATAAGTCCACTGACGAAGCCTGTAAGCTCTAACTTCTAAACTTAGTATGACTAACTGGCAAAAATTTGTTTTCTTGCTCGTTTTGACATACGGACTTGATTAGACACGTTATAAACTTAGTATGTGATGAAACAATGGTTAACCGGGCAGGGTTAACACACTGGTCTCGTCAAGAAGGGTTAATCCCTTCCTCTCGGAGATCGCTGGCTGGGTCACCGGTGGATGATCTCCTGCACAAGGAAACAAGCCGTGACTCGTAACAAGGAGGATGGGGTGGGGGGTGCTCCTTGTTACCACTCTCCGGCGTGAGAATCAGTAGTTTGCTTGGGAAGCAAAGCAAGATTATAGTAGTAGTTAAAGAGTTGTGAAGAGATACCTCAAACCTGGTTTGGGGTCGGTATTTATAGCCGAGGAGTGAAGGAGGAGATTGATGGATGGGCTGACGACGAGCTGCACCGTTGCAGGTGTGTCAGTCTCGCCGGCCGTGGGGGTTACGCCACGTCAGCCCATTGCTTTAATAGCTCTGACAGGGGACTGTCGTCGGCGCCACTTGCCTCGTGGTGTCAGCCACTTGCCTGGCGTGTCAGTCCACTTGTTGGATATGCAGGGTGCGGTGCGAGCCGCATCGCTGCATGCGGTAACGTCTGAAGTTACCGCGTCTCCTACTTGTGATCAAGAAATACGCGAGATGCGGTGTTGGCCGCATCATCGTATGTGGAGACTATTTGCTCGCTTCCCTTGTCGTGACGAAAATGGCCATATGATGCGGTGCCAGCCGCATCGATATGTTCATCTTCTTTCGTACTTGGGTCAAGCTATTCATCTTCGAACCGAATGGGTTCGAAGGATGTGACCGCATGGGTGCGGTTTGCTTACTGGTAGGGGTTTGTTTGATGCGGGTAATGGTCGTTTTGGGACCATACCCCTTCAGTATGACTAACTCATTTCATGATTTATGAAATGTAGATATTGCCTAGAAGTACCGGATGACGAGCAAGCTCAATAAAGAACCGAACACAATCAAGATTCAAGCTTCCACACTACGTTTCGTCGTCGCGTTTTTAAACCACGAATATACTGTTTTAAATCTTAAAATATTTTAACAAACTCGTATCATAAAAGTATGTGTAATCATATAAACACATTTTTATGCAAAACTTATATGAAATATCATTAAATCAAGTAAGTGTCTTACAACATATTAGCCTTGTGAATGCTCTAAGCTCTAACTTCTAAGCACTTCATGGGCAACCACATTTTTTTAAACACCATGATGATATAAGTCCACTGACAAAACGTGAGCTAAAATTCGATGGGGACAGACTTTTAAAATCTAAATCGGCAGGGGGTTACACTCTTAAAAATCCAATATTTTACATTACAATAATATTCTTTTTTGAAAATTTTCGATAAAGTTAACACTGCGAACGAAAAATTAGGGTTGGCAAATCGTGTCTTACCGAGTTTAACAGGTCTCTGACGACGCGTATAACACAAGTATTAAATATGAATACAACTTGTTCAACTACTTGATATCTTATGTCTATAATACAGTTTTATGTTTTATGTACCAAGGTCCAAGAAAAAGAAATGATGGATTCTAATCTCATAATTTTATTTATTTTTAAAAAGGTAATGTACTTTTTTAGTACACAATTCTAATCGTGTCTTATATAGATATCTATTGTCAGCCATAGAAAAATATAATAAAGAATGAGACTCAATACATATAAATGTTTTTGAAAATATCCAAATTTTCATTCCAAATCGTAAAACAAGAGGGTTGAGACACCCGGACCTCGACTAAAATCCTCCTATGGCAGTATTACTTTTATTTACCTTTTTTTTTTTGCATTAGAAGAATCTTTTTTTAGTGGTTGGTTATGTCGAGAAATTGGAGCATCAACATGTGTTGCCAATTATAATTTCACAAAAATGCATGGACTAATGTGCTTCATTTATTAGCTCTTACTTTTGTTGCATTCAAAATAGTCTTGGTATTCATAAAATAAACCTTAAATTGTGCTTCATTATAATTTTGCCAATGATCTCTAGATCAAGTGGTGGAGGGCTTGCATTTCTCTTGAGAGATGCAAGTTCGACTCCCACTTGGTGCAGAGTGAGGCATTGGTGGGCAATGATAGGAGACCCAGGGAAACCTGGGTTGGATCCTTGAGCCAAACGGGTTTTACCGGTAATTTCACCGTCGTGCCTACGGGCGGGTAGGTTACCGGGTTTTCCCCGGAATTGGTGGTGGACTCGGGTTACTCTCGGAGTACTCCGTTTGTCCAGTGGGTGCCCCGAGAGTGCTCGGGATTGAGTTTGTTGGCCGTTCAAAAAAAAAAAAACCTTAAATTCAATAATGTTGTGCATTCACTGAGTAATGCTACACCATGTTTAAAAAAAGATTTATTTTGCTGTCTGGTAATATTTGTCATGGATTTACGTCCCATCGTAACGCGGAGTGCTTAATTCTAGTTCCCTTAATATACCATGTATTTTCACATGTTACGTATGTAATATATAACAGTTTTAGCTTCCGACGTGCCATCTTATACAAGAACATTAGGATGACCGATTTTGTTGAGTCTCCAATATGACATGATAGTTGTAAGGCTATGTGATGCAGGTTGATGTCCCATGACAACTCACCATGTAGGGGTGCCAAACACCGCGATGGCTAGTTAATGGAGGCGACATTGCCTGCCATTGTCATTTAATGACGGGCGTGAGTGAGGAAGACTTTGGGGAAGAACGTGGGACCCGCTCCAACAACCAAACACACCTAATTATTGGATGATTTACTTATTGCCCTTTGCTTACGTGACGTTGAGGCAACATCACTTTTTGCTAGTTGTTGAGTGAGATTGTTATTCAACAACACATCGTCTAAGGCTATGTGTTGTGGAATAACTAAACTCTTGTCATATCATTGTCACGTAGGACATTGAACGATAACTAAATACTCACTAATTATGTGTTGTGGAATAACTACACCCAATATATATAAGATAAAAAAAAATAAACCCAATATATATATAATTAAAGAAAAAAATAAAATAGTAAATGAAAAGGACATATTGGCTAAAAAGGGAGGACCCATCTCTCCAGCGCCTAACTCCCTTGATGTCCCGGCGTGGTGTTTAGCGCCTCCATGCTGCTTTTTCATGGAGGTGCCAATCCACAACGTATAGTCTAATAACAAAATAAAGTCGGTGTGTTTAGTGATGGCCGATAATGTTTTATATAACATGTCAAGATATAAGCAAGAAATCTACTCATGAGTTAAATCATATAAAAGCTACACATTATACAAACTCACTAACTTTATATACAAATTAAGTAGATAATCAAAGAGTTCTCATCACAACTTAAGTTTAGGTCTCTAATAATCAAAACACTAAATATAAAACTGAATTCAAAAGTTAAAATAATATGATATATCAACTTTCCAACACCTTGTAAATAACAACAAAACATGGAAGTATGGCCCTCGGGTTATAGACATACAACTCCTCAATACCCGAGTATGACCCGGGATACCCGCCAACCGAATCGTACGGCCCATCTTCTTCCGGCGACGCGTCTAACTTCACGCGCTTCATATTCCCAGCAATCACACGACAAACCAGCATGGCCCTAAGCCCACGCGCCGCCCCAACCACTTCAGAATTGTGGGCCCTACCACTACTGGCGGTGGTGCACACCCCTTTTCTTCCGCCGTCGCCGGATTTTGGGCTTTGGAAGCCGTGCCGGATGATGGTGCAGACGCCGCAGCTCGGCGTGGAGCCGCAGAGGGTGGATGAGCCGTTTGAGCCGAGGGAGCAGGTGAGAGTGGTGCAGTGGAAGCGGAGGAGCTCGTTGCCGTCGGCGGCGCAGCGTGAGGTGGTGGCGGTAGCGCGTAGCTTCACGGTGTTGCGGCAGTCTTCGAAACGTTGGAGGGTTCGACGTGTGTTGTTGACTTTTAAGATACGTTCGATTGTGAAGATCGGATGGTCCTTGTTTTGCCAGCTGGATTTGAATATTATTTCCACTATGTTTCGACCCGAATCTTCTGGCCCGAGCTCCGATACTAAATCAAATAAAAATAATTTACTTCAATGATAAATGCAATTAAGCCCTTCTATACATGAAAAGTATCTACCATTGTTTTTATATCGCAAACAAACGTCCTTAAAATTTACTCCAAAAATGCATCTAATGCCCACTTGTGAGACTACAATGCGGACTATTTTAACAGAGATACACACCTGATATCACTAGACAAAGAGGTAATCAACATGTAAATTTTGTTATAACAACGGAATCTAGCTAGCTCTAGTCGACTAAGTTCTAGAGGTCCATTATTACCACAAATGCGACATAGCGACATAACATCAAAAGTTACACATATGAGAGGGATTGCCACCTAATCTAAAAGATGTTACCATTGTTTTAGTGGTGGTGGTTGTTTGAGTTAATGTCTAGACCGCTAGGTTTAGCGCTTTTTTTTCTTTGTATTTTTATAGCATCTGAGGGATATGTCACGGGTGAGTTTCATTTGTGTTCTTCTTTCATTATTTTTCTCGTAACGTGTCTTTTATCCAAAAGAATCCTTAAAAGTTAAAATTATGTTACAATATCAATAACATCATATTATATAACATAACACATGTTAGAAGATGTGGCGATAAAAAAAACTACATGGTATCATGAAAATAGTTGATTTGTCTCACTACAAGTATATACAAAATGATTTGTATGAGATGGATATTGACATTTCAATGAACAGATGTTTTTTTTCCCTTAGAATGAAGGCAAATTTAAAATGAATACAATATGGTCCCAAAGGAATGTGATTTCATTGATTACCCACATGCACACAATTCTCCATGGTAAAGACACAAAAGGTCACCTTCATGATTGAATAAATCCAATAACACATTTGTTCCATATAAATCCATATTATAACTCTAGTTATAGTTAAAGCCAAAAATTTATAAATTATATATAACTAAACTTTAAATTATTCTATAAATTCACTATTTTATATTTGCTTAACTTTAATGATGTTACGTGTTATAATTCTTCCATAATGACAAATACAAAATATATTAGTATATTTATAAATTTGTTTCGTTATTTAGTTGTCTACTATTTACCATTTACTTTATTTTTTTTCTTTATATATGTATAAAAAGAATAAAATTAATAACTTAAAGAAATGTAAATTAAAAGAAGAATGAATACCAGCATGCCTAACAGCTTGATGATGTTCCAAGCTTTCGATCTTAGGAAACACTTCTCCACATTCTGAACATATACAAATTGTACTTCTTGCAATAACATTCCTGCATGGTCAAATCAGCTTTTGTAACACTTCATTACTTTTATCAATATATTAATTAACAACTAAACAATAATTAAGTTAAATGTTTCACAAAATCATAGGCCAATTATTCAATGTTTTGAAAACCGAACCAGTCTAGCTCAACAGATGGCCGGTCACCGATCCATGTGCAAAGGAAAGAGGCAACCATAGGCGGTTTCCCAATCGTTTTGACTGGTTAATTTTAAGCGGTTATCTTAAAACTGCCCGGTTTATTGTAGCCCACTCCTTTAGATCATAAAACTTATACCACAAACATGGTTTAGTTGAACCGGTCTGATTCACAATGGCATGAGTTTTGAAAACTAATCCATACTAGTTAAATAGGCGGTTTCCCAATAGTTGACTAGTTTTAAGCAGTTATTTTAAAACTAGCCGGTTTATTATATCCTGGTCCGTTAGTTCATAAAACTTGAACCAACGGACAAGTTTTAGTAAAACCGGTCTGACCACCCAGTCCAGTATCACACTCACGTGAGTGATTAAGTTTACTACTTATGTTAATCCAATCATTAAACCTATAACTAGATTATAGGTTTAAATAGAAATATATATTATTTTTTAGGCTTACAATCTAGTTATAAAGTTACTACTTTCATTAAAATGCCAAAAAAAAAAAAAATTAAAAACAAATAACAGGTAAACGAGTAGTAATAGAAATAAACCTAAAACAAACCTTGCAGGATCCACAATAGCATGGCATTCATAACACCCTGAGAGCTTTCTCAACTGCATGCCTCTAGAAGACGACATGTAACTCCCATGACCATTAGATTTATCAGAACCCGCATTATTCGAAGAAGACGACGACACACCATTACTCAGATGCTTCTTCCTCCTGAGGACACCGGAATCTTGAACAACAGTGGTACTTTCCGGCGAGTTATCCGGCCTATGAACAACCCTAGTATTCCCATTAGCAACATCTCTAAAACTGCATATGGAGCTACAAGAACTCAACTTTGAATACCCATTTGAGTTCCTCACCGGGTCGGGTTGGATTTTTGGATCCGACCCGCCAGCATCCATCTGCTTGCACTTCAGAAGATTCTTGATCTGGTCCCATGATGTTGGTGATGCTGTTTGAAGTGTTTGTTGTTGTTGGTGTCGTTGTTTTGGTTTAGGGTTTTGTGGGTGATGTCTTCTTCTACGCTTTGTGGGTTGTACTTTGTGGGTTTGAGAGGGTGAGAGTTGCAAGACCGCCATGAATGAGAGTACAACAAGGTGTTGCAGGAAAGAATAAGAATGAGAGAAAGAAATATTGTTATGAGGAAGAAAGAGAGAGAGATGCCTTTGAAAGGTGTTTTGCTTCTTTTAACGAGGTGTGAATCTGAGGTAAATTTGAGGAGGGAAAAAGGGTTGATGAATTTTTTATTTTTTCTTAAACAGTCTTTTTATTTTTATTTTTAACTTTTTTTTTTTAAATTTTGTTTTCCTTTTGGTTAAAGTTTAATGGATAATGTTTTATGTCAGTAGGGTTAGTAAACCGTTAGTTTCAAAATAAGCTTTTTTGTTTTTATCCATTGCTCTTTATATCCTTTGCTCTTTTTATGCAACGGATATGACATAAGTTGTGGTAAAAGTATAAAGTTTAAACCTCCATGTAAGTTTGCAAAAGTTTTTTTTTTTGTTCTTATATAGGAGTACTTTAACTAGAAATTTTGATAGATAGTAGAAACTGTAGAATATCATGTTTATAGCAATGTATACGATGGATCTGAATTTGATTAATTCTTTGCATATTATATAGTTCATAGTTTACTATAAATGTATCTTTTGTTGATGTTTGTTTTGGTAATGTGAGTGATATGAGTCTATCTTACCAGCTAGCTAGTGGTCTTGTAACCAGTGAGACGTAATAGGATGTAACTAAAAGGACATAACTTGTGCTATACAAATATGGAGCCAAACCATGTGACAAACGTCCATCGATAGTTAATTAGTCACAATTGTC
Organism: Helianthus annuus; assembly: GCF_002127325.2. Lineage (NCBI taxonomy): Eukaryota > Viridiplantae > Streptophyta > Magnoliopsida > Asterales > Asteraceae > Helianthus > Helianthus annuus. The sequence continues at coordinate 1,763,494 of NC_035445.2, forward strand.
ATACACTAATTACATCATACGGAGCCCTGATTTTGAAATCAATGATCTTTCTTTAACTTTAACACGTTAATAGTTTCATTTTCATAATAAAAGTATGGAAATCTTTGATTTGAGTAATTTATATGCTTATATAGAAGGTTTGATGTAATGAGATAAGCGTTCGATATCATATCGATTTTCTCACTAAGAGTGTTCCTTTCATTATTTTTATTTCCGCTCTACATCATAGAGTGACATAATAAATAAAAGGGCTAGATTTGTGTATAAAATAAACCTAAAGATAAAAAAAGAGCGTAAGAAAAATTCTAGTATTGACAACAATTAAAGGGAACACTCATCACATATATGGTTAGTAGAGTGTTGTAACAATCACATAAATACTTAGACATTTAGTTTAAAATTATGATAAATTTTATCATTATATAATTGTTTACCTCGCTCTTTTTTAACTTCACACTATTTTGTCAATATTTATTTACACTTGATGGGAAAAAAGGTAATGCATTACACATCAAAATCTCAATATGATATATGAAGAGCATCAAAATACTCCGTACCCCACTTTTATGATTATTTTATCATAAGTTTTCCCTTTAACATAAAGTACCTGTCTAATTAATAATTGAAATTTGAATTCCCATTCAATAATTTATTTGGTTTAAAATTCGAAAAACTTCCTTCCTTTACCAAAGATAACTGTCCTATGCTTATCAGTTGGAAAGTTTTGAATTCGAATGAAATATATTCATACCATATGACATACACACATTTCACTACAAGAAACTTTTTAGAAGTCGTCGCTTATACCATCGCCTCTATTGCTCACATTTTTTGTAGTGTTTATGATTTTACCCTACCAAAGATTTCCCGAATAAACGTTACAAATAACTTACATTTATGTTCCAAAATATGAAACATCATCAAATATCTATACTAGGAAAGGATTGTGCTATATATATAAATGTTTGTTTTTTAATTGTGACATGCAATTATTTTAATCGTATTTCATCGTCTTGCTATACCATGCGATGCTACTTGGTGATGTTGAAGTTGTATGTTGATGGTTTCTGGGTATCAGTTTCGATTTGGGTGGGTGAGGCCCTAGAGGGTTGTATTTAGTAACATATACAATTTGGTGGTTAAAATATATTTAAAATGTAGTGGAATAGTATCATATTTTCCATTAAAAGCTCGTAATTTGTGGCTTAAAATTCATTCGTAATCCAATCTCTATGGCCAAATTTGGATATGTTGAGCTGACGTGACACTAGATCAATTCTTGCAAGTGACGACACGATTTGGTTACAACTGATTGGGGACTACCGATCCCTGATGAAAGCTACAACCAACAACATTTAGGGGGTGTTTGTTTTTTTATGAAAAGTACTTCTGGACCTCTTATGTCTGCTTCACGCAGACCACGCGCAGATGTATGGGTCCGCAAGGTGTTTGTTTTTTGGAAGTGATTTCATTAAAAAAGGTCTTTTAGACCTCTTGTCCAAGAAGATGTGGACTCCCCTCTTCTCATCTTTCCTCACCTCCTTCTCTTCTGCTCTTTCAAAACAAGACTTCTCAAAACCCTAGCATCTTCCTCCCAGCCGACACCACCACTTCCTCCGTCACAACCTCCACTTCCTTTGCCACTACCACATCTCCGTCACCTCCACCCTTGAACCGATCGAATCAAAATCCTAACCCTTGACTCGATCATGGCGGCGAGGAAATCAACCGGAGACGGAGTACTTGCTAGGGTTTCATCAACAATATCCGAATCACCGATCGTTTACAGAGGCAAAAGAGTCGCATCTGACGGCGGATTTATGGCCAAAAAGCTGTTGAAGAGCACCGATCGTTTACAAAGGCGTGGATCGCCGGAACGACGTTTTTGATCCTTATGGTTCCGTTGATCATTGAGATGGACCGTGAGGCTCAGTATAAGGAGCTCGAGCTTCAACAGGCGAGTTTGCTAGGTACTCATGTTGTTGCTGCTCTGCATAAGTGATTTGTCGAAAGCTAGGGTTTCAGGTTAGTGATTGAATGATTGATTATGTTTTTGTTGTGATTGGTTAGTGAATTGGTGTGGTGTGTTGGAATTTTGTTGATCAATCGATAAGATGTATGTATGTGCATTATTTAGTGAATCATATGATTGACATTCATTTGAGGCCGCTGATGTGGTCTCAGGTTAGTGTTTGATTATGTTTTGTGGATTTGATTGTTGAATTGTTCGATTAGGTTCTTGTTTTTGAGAGTTTTGTTATGACTGATTGAAAAAATTGATTTGTTGTATTGTTGAGAAGATGTATGTATGTTCATATAATTTAGGTTCATAAGTATGTTAAACTATGAGAATTGTGATGAAATTGATTATGTTAAACTGTGAGAATTGTTCGGAATTTTCAGCAGATCTTTGCTTTGTTAAGTTAAAAAACAAACAGTCTTCTTCTTGCAGACTGCAGAGATTTGGTCCATCTCTTCAGCTGCAGATGCCTGTAGATGTGGTCCGCAGACTGCAAACGTTTTACCCCTGAAAAAAACAAACAACACCTTAGTATAATTAAAGGTGTGATCATTATTCACAGGAGATAAATCACTGAATTTGAGTTGTTATTGATTGAATTGCAATACAAAACATAGAGTCCTGTATATAGGACATTACAGAAAAAGGAAACAAATAAATAATCAAGAAAATGTAATCAATGTAATTATTTGATTTCCTATAATTTATCCAATAATTTCTCACTGTCTATCATCCCCTCGCAAGTTGAGGGCGGGGAACGACCTGCACTTGGACCGAAGCATTAAAAATCTTTGAGTAGGTAGAGGCTTAGTGAACACATCGGCTAGCTGGTCATGTGTTGAAATGAATTTGACCTGTAGTTTTCCTTGAGAAACCTTCTCGCGAACAAAATGATAATCACACTCAACATGCTTTGTCCGAGCATGGAAAACGGGATTAGCAGACAAGTACGTGGCACCTAAGTTGTCACACCAAAGCGTAGGAGTGACTATTGAGGAAATTCCAAGTTCCTGTAAAAGGGCCTCTAGCCATGTTAATTCAGCCACAGTGTCAACCATGGCTTTATATTCAGATTCAGTAGAGGAGCGAGATACTGTGCGTTGCTTCCTAGCATTCCATGAGACGAGGTTCGATCCCAAGTATATGGCAACCCCCCCCCCCGTGGAGTGACGATCATCGGGACAGCCAGCCCAATCAGCATCAGAAAAGGCCCTCAAAGTTGAGTTCCAGTTGACTTCGGTAAAGGCGTGTAGGGTGGAACCTGAGCCATGACGAATAAAAAGGCCAAAGTGAGAAGTACCTTTCAGATAGCGTAATATACGCTTAACAGCCGACCAATGGTTTTCAGTGGGAGTGTGCATATACTGACATACTTTGTTGACAGCAAAAGTAATGTCAGGTCTGGATAAAGAAGCATACTGAAGAGCTCCCACTATTTGACGATACTTGGTTGGGTCAGCAAGAGTTGGACTGTCATTGCGAGTGAGAATCTGAGAGGTACTCATAGGAGAGGGAACTGGTTTGCAATCTGACAAACCTGCCTTCTGGATCAGGTCAGATATATATCTTTGCTGGGAGAGAATTAAGTGGCTGCCATGACGAATAACTTCAATACCCAGAAAATAGTGCAGGTCCCCCAGGTCTTTGACTGCAAAGGAGGTGCCCAAGTTTGAAATAACATCATTAATAACATTGGTGTTGTTGCCTGTAACAATAATATCATCTACATAGACTAAAACATAGACCAAAGTTCCACCATTGTTAAGAATAAAGAGTGATGGATCCGTTTTGGAGCCAGTGAAACCCAGATGATGCAAAGTGTTACTGAGGCGTTCAAACCATGCACGTGGTGCCTGTTTGAGTCCGTAGAGGGACTTATGCAGCAAGCAGACATGATCAGGTTTGGATGCATCAATAAAGCCAGGTGGTTGGCATAAATAAACAGTGTCGTTCAATTCGCCGTGAAGAAAAGCATTTTGAACATCTAGTTGGCGAAGCGACCATTGATTCGTTACAGCAAGAGACAACAAAACTTGTATTGTTGTTGCTTTGACAACAGGGCTGAAAGTTTCTTGATAATCAATACCAGGCCGTTGGTTAAAGCCCTTAGCAACCAGTCTCGCCTTGTAGCGTGTAACATTACCATTTGCATCCCTTTTAATCCTGTAAACCCACTTAGAATCAATAACGTTAGTGTTTTTGACACAAGGTACAAGTGACCATGTTCCGTTTCTAACAAGAGCATCAAACTCTTCAGCCATGGCTTGGCGCCATTCGGGAGATTTGTTGGCGATAGTAAAGGAAGATGGCTCAACAGAATTGGGAGGATCGGTAGAGACATGATAAGCGGAAGGATTATAGCGAATGGTAGGTTTGGGATTTTGACGGAGATTGGGTGGACGAGCACGAGGTGGTGGATTAGTGTGAGCCAAGGGCTGGGAGGTAGTCGAGGGCTGGGAAGTGAGGACATGGTCACCCGAGGAACATGGGTTCGGGTCAGGAAGAGGGTCGGTGGTAGGGACAGAAGAAGTTTGTTGGACAGATTCGGGTACGGGTTGATTGACAGGTTCGGTGATAGGATGTGGGACAGGGCTGGGTTCATAGTTTGGTGGAGGTGGAGTAGGATAGGAAGAGTAATATGGTGAGGATTCTTCCGGTAAGGTGGTTGTGTCAGGTGGGTTGAAAGGAAAGAGGTGCTCGTTAAATCGTACGTGACGAGCAATGTAGATGCGGTCAGTTTGTAGGTCTAGGCAGCGATATCCATGATGGATTAAACTGTAACCCAGAAAGACACAAGGTATGGACCTAAAGTCCATTTTGTGAGGGTTATAAGGTCGTAGGTAAGGGAAGCATTCACACCCAAAAACTCGTAGGAAAGAGTAATCAGGTGGTCGGTGAAATAAGCATTCAAAGGGAGATTTGTTTGAGTTGGTTCTGGAGGGCATGCGATTGATTAGATAAACCGATGTTTCAAATGCAAAATCCCAAAAACGTTGGGGAGTGTGAGAGTGAGCAAGAAGGGTTAAACCGGTTTCAACAACATGTTTATGCCGGCGTTCGACAATACCATTTTGTTCACTCGTGTGTGGGCACGAGCGTTGGTGAATGATGCCAAGTGAAGAAAGAAAAGGCGCAAGAGGACGAAATTCACCCCCAATCGGATTGAACCCGTTTGAGTTTAGTGTTGAATTGTCTTTCGGACATTTTAACAAACAATTTGAAGGTAGAGAAAACATCAGATTTATGTTTTAAAGGGTAAAACCACATATATCTCGAGTGATGGTCCACACATAGTAAAAAGAATCGACAACCGGTAAAAGAAACAGAAGGAGCAGGGCCCCAAACATCGCAGTAAACTAAATCCAAGACATTATTACTACGAAAATTTGAAAGTTTCAAAGACAGTTTGGAGGATTTCCCCATTTGACAAGAAGAACATAATGAAGAAGACAATTTATTTAAAACTGGTAAATTATTGCCAGACAAAATATAATTAAAAACTCGTGCATGGGGATGTCCGAGTCGTTGATGCCAAATTGTTGAAGGAGCTTTGACTGCTGTAAAGGAGACATGTGGTAGGGACTTCAACTTTGGAAGATAAAGCGAGTAAAGACCGTTATCACTTGGGCCCGTGAGTAGATGGTATGTGTAGACTCGTCCTTCACAACAAAGAAAGAAGAATGAAATTCAAAAAACACGTTATTATCTGAACAAAATTGCTGGACTGATAAGAGATTTTGTTTGAGTTGGGGTACGTGAAGAATATTATTTAAAGTAAAGGTTTTGTTAGGAGAATAAAATTTTGATGAGCCAATATGACAGATAGGAAGAGGATTACCATCGCCAACATGAAGTGAATGGTTACCAAAGTAGGCTTCAGAGTTATCCAAGCTTGCAAGATCAGGAGTAGCATGGCCATTCGCACCTGTGTCTGGTTTCCAATGTGAGCCTGATGGGGATCCAGTTTCAGCAAAAGCAACATAGTTAGCCTGAGAAGACTCTCGGGCTGATGTGGACTGAGTTGGACATTGAGCAGGAATGTGTCATATGCCACAACGATTGCAGTGCCCGTAAACGGTGTTTTGGGTGGATGCCCAAGCAAACTGAGAATTTCGGTTTTGAATGGTGGATGCACGGTACTCATCACGACCTCTGGTGTTAGCACCACGTGAGTTGGCACGGTAATTTCCATGCCAGTTGTTGCGAGAATTGTTTTGGGAGCGGCTGGAGAAATAGGCGTGTGGTTGCTGGTTGGTCTGATTAATTACGGGGCTGAGTTGGTACCCAAGAAGGGCGACTTGTTGCTGCAGCGTAGTGAGGGTAGGGCTGTGGTGAGGAAGAGGCAGCAGGTCTGCCGAGGGGGAGGGCAGACTCGCAGGCTGTGCAGCGACCGAGTAAGCCTGCAGCGAGTTTGGTGGCTTCCTATTTATCATGAACTCATGGTCACTTAGAAGGCCATGTAATTCATTAAAAGTAATTGGCGGAGAGCAAGCCAGGAGATTAGCTTTGAGGCCATCATATTCCTCACGTAGGCCAGAGAGTACCAACATGGTGATATCCTTGTCCTTAAATGGTTCCCCAATGTTCGCTAGAGTCGTGGCATAATCTTGGGCACGGGTGAGATAGGCAGCAAATGTTTCATCAGGCTTCATCTCTATTTTCAGCAACTGAGTTTTGAGGGTGTATTCCCTAGATCAGTTATGCGAAGCATATGCCCGTTCCAAGGAGAGCCAAAGGTCACGAGAGGTTTCACCTTGAACATGTTGAAAAGAGGATTCGGAGATGGTTGAAATAATGACCATGCGAACATGAGCATCATTCGCGAGCCAATTGGAGTAGCTCGGGTTGTCCATGGCTGCTGTTTCGGTGGTGGCAGCAGTCCGTGATGGAGGGCAGCGGATGGTCCCGTCAACATAACCAAAGAGGTGATTGGTGATTAAAAAGGGGTGTATCATGTTTTTCCAGAAGCCATAGTTGGTAGGGGTAAGTTTAAAGGCAAATTTGTGGGAGTTATGTGCTGTTTTCTCAGTAGTGGTGAAGGCAGAAATCATTGCCATGGAGCTGGTTGGGTGGTTTGCTGTTGATCAGAAAGAAGAAGAGGGGAAGTGAAGGCAGGGGTAGGGAAAGAAGCCGCCTGCAGGTTGTTGTAGGGTAAAAAAAAGAGAGAAGGCTGTGATACTAAGATAAATCATAGAATTTGAGTTGTTATTGATTGAATTGCAATACAAAACATAGAGTCCTATATATAGGACATTACAGAAAAAGGAAACAAATAAATAATAAAGAAAATGTAATCAATCTAATTATTTGATTTCCTATAATTTATCTAGTAATTTCTCCAGTAATTTCTCACTGTCTATCAACAGGTATAGTATTCTCCACTCTCTTATTGCCTTGTTACTTCCATTGTCACAGGAAGACCTCTCTTCCTATGACGAGACGAACGGTGTTTTTTGTTTTCCAGAGTCATCTAGTCGATTGTGTTGTTCTTTGATATTAAAAAATTACCCTGTGGAAATATTAGATCCGAGACGTGTGGTTTTATTTCTTTAATATATACATATGGATAGTATTGTCAAGAAACTTATAAGTATTGTCAAGACGTAACAAGAGAGAAAAACGACTTATAACTCTGCGGTTATAATAAGTCATGGCAAATTTACAAATAAAATTAAATTCAACAAATTGCACGTTAATCATTTGTTTTTATCTATTTATTTTACTTTCATATGATCGATTTTTAAATAAGCCAAATTTATGTTTTAAAATTAAACTTGAGTTTTTATTTTCTGATAAACCAAACAAACAACACATTTTTTGTTCACATTCTGAAATATTTAAAATTAAAACTTAATTCTTTTACCATATTCTAATTCACTTCAAAAACATTTTATAAAGCAAATAACTTTAGAGGATTATCTAATCAAAACACACTAAAACATATTTCAAGAGTTTCATAAAAGTGAACTGAATTACAGTCTTAAAAAACTACATATCAGTATAATACTAAAAAGCTTTTACAAAGTTGTCAATATTATTTTATGAATATAATTTGAATCATATTATAATCTGAAATATGGTTTCTTTGGAAGGGGTGAGTATGAAAAATATCAAGTAACCACGTGGAGAGGGGGATTGTTCCCGGGTATTGTTAAATATACCCAAAAAGTCAACTTTTTTTACTTTTTTTCATAAATTAGCTCAGTCAAGTTTTACTTTCAACACCCCCATCTACTATAATTAATTATAGTTTGACTATAGGGCCCAATAAAATTTGGTCTTGAAACATTAGCTGGTTCTTCTCCTTAAAATTCTCTTTCCTCTTTTTTTTTTAACGGTAAATCACAAAATTTAAAATTCTCTTTCCTCTTAATCGAAACATACGTAATAATTATTTAGTTGTCTATCTAAATTTAATTTAAATTCTTATTTAAAGAACAGATAGCACAAAAACTCTATTGTTATTGCTATGGAGATTTTTTTTAAGTAAGATTCGATAGCACAAAAATTCTCTTTTTTGTAGGTCTCTTTTTATATAATATTATTTTAAATTTTGCAACATTAATTTCGCTGTTAATGTTTTTTTATTTTTCATAAAATCAGCTATTTCTATTATTCTGTAATTAAGATGATATACCCAACTTTATCGTCGTGAAAGTGATTTTGTCGATCTAGGGGATTAAATATTTTAATGTTTGCACGTTTACTGTTTTATTAGAGACTCATTATTTATTTATAATTAACTTTTTTCACTTTCGTATTTATTTATTTATTAATACTGATATTAATACAAATAATAGCATAACAAAATATAAAAAACAAACAAAAGTATTATAAAATAAAATAAGATAAAAAACACAATCATTACTTTTGACTTTATAATAAAACATAATTATTACTTTTTACTTTATAATAAAATAATATAATAAAGTAGTTAATCATTACAAAATCATTACATAATTTGACTTTTGGGTATATTAATCCTTATGATGGGTATATTTATCACACCCCTTGTTCCCCATCATCTTCATATGTGCATCGTTTGCACGTTTTAATGGCGAATGCATGCTTAGAAATGCTCAAAAATGCCCATAACTTTGTACCAAATTTTTGAAAAACAAAAGTAATTTTGAGTTTCAGATTCCAATCATTTACATTTTTTTTTTCTCTTTGACATTTAATATAAGTAAATTAGTTTACTTCCAACATTTTATATTTTGTAGTTTTTCAATTTAAACCTATTTTCTTTTTCATTCTTAAACGTAATTTACTGTTTGTAACTACTTGAAAATTTTTAACTTTGATGTGGTTCATAATATATCAGTTTTTATAATGTTAAATTTTGTATTAGCTAGATAACTAATATTAAAAAGATATGTGTATTGAATGTTTAATCATGGATAACAGTAACACAACATACAAACAAAAACACTTTTGACTTTCTAGTTTCAAGGAGGAGAACTAGAAAGAGAAAGTTAAATAATTTGGTATTTGTTTGTATGTTGAACCTTAAACGGCATATGTTCAAATCAGGTAAGAATTTGGTAAGAGTGAGCCTACTATAGTTGCAATAGTCAACATTCTAGTATATACAAATATTTTCCCCGGTTTGAAAGGGTAGATAGCGGTGTCCTTCTCCGGAAGGACTGGATTAAGAGAAGAAGGAATCCGATACTTCTCAATAATCCAGTTCAGCCTTGATTGGTTTAAAATATTAAAACTTGCAGACATATTATTTATGTTTCCCATATCAGAAGGTGTGACGAATCTGAGAAAATGGCAGAAGCTCGAAGAAAAAGGGATGGAAGAAACAAGAAGGAACAATTGTGAAAAAGAAAGGTAAAAAGTGTAAATGATTTTCACTTTTCTATCCCTTTTTATAGACATCTTATCACCGCCTTACTTCCACCAATAGGAGGCAGGCACGTCACCATGGTGACGTACTCGAAACGTCACATCAAAAGGAAAAAGTAAAACGACTGACGGTCACCAGATTAAGTAACCGCCAAAAGGAGAATTTAAAAATCAAAAAGTCCGCCCATATGAAACCGAATAAAGCTCCGAGACTAGTTCATAACATTACAAGCAAACGCCAGGAATTAGGAGGAGTTGATGAGGTAACGTGCAAAGCACCGGACCGAACATCACCCGACAAGGATTGAACGTCACCCGATACGGGTCGAACAACTCTAAAGGCACAATCGGTATAAAGGATCATCCCTAACTAACTAGGGGCCCACAACTCTAAATGTCTGACAATGACTGGTTCGGCCATAACTATCTTCGCCACGTCAGCATACCCAAAAGGTATAAATATCACACTTAGACCTCCAAAAACAGGTAATCACTACTTTCTCTCTCTCTAACTCTCCTTCTCTTTCACTGACCTTCTCCATCTACTCCCATACTTATTCTCACGCCCGAGCTTGGTCACAGAGAGACCCCCCTCCATGTGACGAGGCTAGCGGTGTTTCCTTCTCTGTTGTGATCTTACAGGTTACAACGAAGATCTCTGAGACTCTATTCTTCATCCAGCTTGGAGCAGCCGGTCTTTGAGTCTTTACTAGTCATGTAACTCGATCAAAAAAAAAAAAAATGTAGATTTGAGAAAAAGGAACCGAGTAAATTTGGGTGGAGGAACTTCTTGTTGAAAAAAGAAAGATAGGCTTTAGACCACCCGTAGTGGGGTGTGATTTTTAAAAAAAATTGAAAAATAACGCCCCAAAACGCCCCCCTAACCATTACACTAGGCGTTATATCAAAAAAAAAAAAAATTTTCTGCAAATGATGTTTGGCGTCATAATGAAAACGCTCCATGTGCTGCATGTGGCCAATGGGCATTTATTCCAATGTTTGACCAGCCAATATGATTTAAGTTGCTTTTTTTTTCTTTAATGATTGGAAGGGACATTATTTGGGCATTATCCCCACTACACCACTTTTGCTATAATGCCCCATTGCTAACTAGGACGCCACGTGTCGGATAATGCCCCATGGTGGGGGCATTATAAGTTGTTACCACTACACATGGTCTTAGAGAGGAAACAATAAAGAGGTATATAACATTTTTCCCCAATACCAGTATAGGTGGGGTTCTAGAGTGAAAATTAGTGTAGTTGTGAACTGAGTGAACAAATCTTGACCATTGATTCACATTATCAAATCGTAAAATAACTAATGTATTTTCATCATCAAATCCTGAGCATTGATTTACACTTGTATATTGATAATCAAGGGCTAGGCTTAGTTCACTATCAAAGTGGTTGTTCACAAATGAACCTAACTCATACCAGTATACCACAAATGTTCGTATGTTTCTTTGTGTACTCAATAAAACAATGTGCATAACTATAATCCTGGCAGATCTTTTGGACAAGATTTCTTCTTCACTTACTGTTGGTTATAAACTCTAATTGTTAAAAGTTAAACTTTTTTTTTTTTTTTTTTTTTTTTTTTTTTTTTTTGAGAACGGCTGCTAAAAGTTAAATACCACGAATAAAATAGAACACTAAAATAAGGTAGGTGCCATTCAAGAAAGCGGATATCAAGGTAGTTGACATTTTATGGGAGATATGATCACGGACTCATTAATGAGGCTACTAAATCACCTTTCACTTAATGTGATGTGTTACATTAATGGCCATTGCTCATTCCCTTACACCCAACTACCCAAGAGTGTCGCACATTCATGAGTGTTTAGAACTATATGTTTATAAAAATTTATGAATTTTTGACAAGGCATTATACATATAGGTCTTTTGGGGTAACTTAAATAAAAAAAACTAAAGATACGGCTACAAGGTAAGCAATGATCAAAGCTCCATAGTCTAGGATTACGGCTAATTACTTTTGAAAAGAATAACTGGACCAATGTTGGTTCGGAAACACACGGTGTCCGAAACAACAAATAGAATAATAGCTTCCTCACGCAACACAATGTATCATTGACAATAGCCATCAGATCAAACATTGGACTGAGCTATGATCTGATAAAACTACACGATGAGATGCTCCTAATCAGTTGTGGACGTTAAAATGTTTTTTTACTGCTATCACATTGTTTCGCTCTTCAGATTTCCAGGGTTTTTTTTATTGATTAGGTCCCCAAATTTTTTATAATATATATTTTACGATAATAATCATATGAGTATTCCAAATCTACAGGTATCCCATATCAACTGATGTTGAAAATATAAAATAACTTTACAATAGTAAATATAATACTTGTCATTTAATTTTTTTTATGATAATGAATTTTAAGCATACTTTGTTCTTCTCTTATAAGATAATATGTTTTATAAATTTTTGAGTATGCAATTGTGACGCCTTTATTTTTATTTAGGTCTGGATGCAAGATTTAATTCTAAAGTTAATCTGTTGATGGTTAAATACCACGATTTAAAAAAATGAAAAAACTAGAATATAGGCAAATGTTATTCAAGAAAGAGGACATCAAGGTAGTTGACTTTATAATGCCCTTTTATTTATTAGTTTCCTTATTTTTCCTTCTTATTGGGCATTATTCTAGAAATGCCCCTCACTCTTCATGCCCCTATAATGCTCACGAGTAATGGTGTAAGGGCATTATCAAAATCTTTCATGCCCTTATAAAGCCCCATTACATATGGTCTTATAGAAGATGTGGTCACGGTCTCATTAATGAGGCGCCACTAAATAATCATTAAAGGCCTTTGCTCATTCTCTTACTAAAATAAACCCGTGGAGTATTTGGAAGTATCTGATGAGTTTATGAATCTCTTACAATAAGCTCCTGTCCTGTGGGGTAACTCAACGAGGAGCAATGCGGACCTGCAAGGTAACCAATAATCAATGCTCCATAGTCTTAATTTAGTTACGGTTAATTAGTTTTGAGAAGACACAATATAGGTCCAGAGGTGCAGACGTTGTCCAGAATAATGACATAACATTAAACTATATGATAAAGAGCCGATAGTGTACTCATACAATACAAGGTATAGATAGTTACATTATCGATCAATCGGATCATACACTAGGCTCAACCTATCACCCCATAACACATGGTATGCTAGTTGCTGCATGGGTCACATTGAATGTGTTACAGTACCACCACACTAGATAAACCATGAATGGCCATATTAATACTCCCATCGACGAATATGGTATGGACTCTAGTTCCACTCGAAATATATACACTAGTCATTAGTATATTACATTTTCTCCTTGGAGATTGTCTCAAGTTACTTGTATCGTTGAGCTTGATCACGAGGTTTAATCTTCATGGTTACTCTAGTCCGTCCGTATATATTTTATTTTTTATAGGAAAATCATGTATTTTTTTTATAAAAATTTCAGACTTTGTAATAAAACTAAACAGTCCATAATATTTTTCTTTAGATTTTACTAATGGAACAAATAACCATAAGATATTTTCTTTGTGAAATAACAACACTTTTAATAATAAAGTAATTAAGTAAACACCGTAACACTTTGTAATAAAACTAAGTAAATTATAGTAAAAATTATTTATAAAACTGTGACTTTTATTAATAGAACTAAACATCCAATTGATAGTTTCTTTGTAAAAACTTAAATTCTTTTTAATAAAAATAACAACCACATGCTTTTATGATAATATAAATAATATTGTTTACTTATTTTTTATTTTTGCAAAAATAAGTAAACAATATTATTTATATTATCATAAAAGTATGTGTTTTCTTGCAGAGCTAAATGACTCATGTAAATTTATACGGGTCATATATAAGGAGTTATACGAGTCACAAATAACAAGTTATGCGGGTGGTATTTTACTTGTTGCAACCATGTTAAGAAATTCAACTTGGGAATTTACTTGTTGCAAGCATGTAATTACGATATTCAACTTTAATGTGAGCCATAATACTATAAGTTATAATAATAATAAGATTAAGAATTTCAACTTTGATGTGAGCCACTATATATTTTGATAAGATTATTTTAGATATATAACCCGTATTAGGCTATAGGGTGTGAGGATCATGGTTGGGACATGATTTGCCATCTAGGAACATGAATGGAAGGCTACACCACCCCCTTGATTGATCCACCATGGTTTGCATGGATTAAACCATGGCAACCATGGTCCTCCTTTCCATTTTTCAACAAATCATTTCCTTTTTGTTTAGACAAAGATACTAAATAAGGGGCTAATGGTTTGGGTCATGATCATACCCTTAGGGTAGTGGTTTTGGATGATGGATTAAAGATGAGTTACATGGTACTAACATGGAGGGTCATGATGGTCATAAGGGCCATGACCACACCCTATAGCCTTATATGTGTATATTGTATGTTTAATCATGGATAATCAAGGAGAAACAAAAGTAAAATAATTTGGGATTTGTTTGTATCTTGAAATCGACATATTTCCAGATCAAGTAAGAATTTCAAAAAATTGGAGACATCATGTGATTTGTAAAATATCTTTGTAGTCAAATATAGATATGTGAAAGAAGGAAATCTTTGTAGATAACATTTTTTTTTGTGGCGTTTAGATTCTATTTGGATTTAGATGGCATGGATCAGAATAAGAAAGAAAATAAACAAGTTAGTAATCTATTAACACTAAACAATGTTTGTTTGGTAAAAATGGTGTGATTTTATATAGTTTAACTTATAATGCAAAATTTAAACCAGGCCGGGAAAAAATATATGAAAAAATATATCACACAGATTTTTGCAATAATTTGGTTTTCTTTTGATTTTAGGTTTGGTTTTTGGCTTTTTTGTACACCTGAATTGTAACAAGTTAAGTGTCTTCAACATAAGTGATGCTTTGAATTCTATAAAGTTAATCGGTTAAAAGTTATATACCACAACTAAAAGATATATATATGCAAAATATGTAAAAGTAAATGGTGTTCAATTATGGTCACAGTCTCATTGATGACTGATGAGGCTACTAAATGCTCATTCAGTAAATACGAAGTATGAGATTGGCCACTACTCATAGCTACCAAGAGTATAACATATTCACTAGTGTTTAAAATTATCTATTATATTTATATCTTTTGATAAGGTAGTTAACATTAAGAGTCAAAGCCAACCTGTAATGTAATCGATAATCAAAGCTCTATCGTCTTTCGTTGCAGTTAATTTAGTTTTGGGAAGTATCAGTCGGACCAATCTTGTTCCGGACGTAATGGCCGACCCATGAAACTTTTCCAACAAGGTCACTAAGTTTCGGCATTCAGGTGTCCATCAACTCAGATTACATATCTTTTGGGCATGTCATGAATTTATTTTTTGGTTAAATGAGGCAACTTTTTTTATAGTTAAAACTGATATCATTGCATATAAAAATTTTAATGAGTAATACATACATGGAATGAGATCAAATACAAACAGTTGTCTTTGTAAGAACCGTAAGAACCAACATATAATTGACAAGTGTCCCTCAATAAAAAATTAGTTTAGGGGTAATTTAGACCTTTTCACCATATTTATTTATAACTAATTAAAAATAATTATTAAAACATCCCTAAATCCATGCAAGTTTAATTCAAATCAAAGTTTGAATTTTTTAACATATCCATGATCTTGATACGGATCGCGTGCGATCAAATGGCTCAAGAACAATTGATTAATCAAAGACGATAAAACGAACCAAAGGTTCCAAGAACAAAGTTCTTTATAATCAAATTCAACAAAACTGAGTAAACAATAAACCCTAAATCTCATTTTATAGTTGGGCATTACAATTTAAATAGGAAACTAAATAACAAAATATTAGGAAATTAAAATTCAAATAAATATAAAATAATATCTGATATCCCTGCATCATACTCCCCCTCTTCGAAAAAAACTCGTCCTCGAGTTTTGCCTTCGAACCAAACCCACCTGGGTCAAAAGGAACATCAACCCGATTCCATTTTTTTATTATCACGACCCACATAAAAATTTCAACCTCACGAACCATCTCGCCCGAGTTTAAATTTGTACCACCTGGGTCATTCAACCGTCTCTTGTTTACTGTAGGCTTGACTTGCTCAATTATCTCAACCCGAACTAGAAACTCATATGGTTGTAAACCATAGAACTCATTGAATTCTTTCATAACATGGCCAATGAGTTTAACAACCTTTTTCCCACTATTTTCAACCTCGATGTTTGGTACTTGACTAATATCACTTTCATTTAGAATTTCTAATATGTTTGCTTCACACGAAAACTCATCATAATTATGGTAACTCTCAACAACAATATTTTCCTTGGATTGGTGTTTCAAAAATTTTAACTCTCCATAATATTTGGTATATTCCGAAGACTTTGCATGAGATCCCTCCTCAAATTCATCACCATAGGAATGATCCAAAGCATTCACATTATTACGAGATAACTTATTTGAATTAGTAAATAAATTAACCAAGCTAACCTTCGAAATTTGTGGGTCAGCCAAGGAAATCGCACGACCACCGCCATCGATCTTATTAACACCATCATTAGCCATCACCTCACCAAGGGGAGTCATAGCAACACCACCGTTTTCTACCGCTGCGATCTTTAGACTCAAGGAATTCTCATTCAATCTCACGGCTTCATCGAAACCACAACGATCTAAACCACCGGTTGCCCAAGCATACCACACATCATCCTCATACTCATCAAATACGGGAGAAGAATCATAGATAAGGTCAGGATCCTCGTTGCCTCGGGCGGCGAATCTACGGGGATAATCACCATCACATGATTCACGAAAGTTTTCATGGTCCACAATCTCGTTGCCTCGGGCGGCGAATCTACGAGAATGATCACCATATCCTCGCGGATTAAAAGGAACTCCGTCGTTGCCTCCGGCGGCGAATCTACGAAAGAAAGTTTCTTCTTTTCCACGTAGAGCCATTTGAAAACCAAAAGCTCTGATACCACCTGATGCGGATCGCGTGCGATCAAATGGCTCAAGAACAATTGATTAATCAAAGACGATAAAACGAACCAAAGGTTCCAAGAACAAAGTTCTTTATAATCAAATTCAACAAAACTGAGTAAACAATAAACCCTAGATCCCATTTTATAGTTGGGCATTACAATTTAAATAGGAAACTAAATAACAAAATATTAGGAAATTAAAATTCAAATAAATATAAAATAATATCTGATATCCCTGCATCAGATCTAGTAACTCTCCATGATCGAACTAACCTGTGGGAACCACCACAAAAATATAATCAGCACAACACTATATAATTAGCATAACATCTTTAATTGTTCTCCATTATCAGCACATCGTCCTCAATCGTTATCCATTATCAACATAAATGACATTAGCACAACATCCTCAATCGTTCTCCATTATCAGCACATCAGATGTGCTGATTATATCTACATAATCAGCACATTATTAGCACAATTATAAAAACAATTTTTGGTAACTTTTTTAAAATTTACTTTTATAAATAAAAAAGTATAGCAATATGGTACTCATATTTATGGTATATTTAAAAAAAATAATGAAGAATATAAAAGTTATTTTAGTTTAAAAAACCTTGGTGGAATTTGTATTTAATTGAAAATGGTCAAATGACTAGCAATTTTACGAAATTACCCCTAACTTGTTAGTACTAATTTTTAATTATAAGGGTTTTATTTATAATCAACCCCAACCATTTGATTTAAACTATCAATGGTTCAAATCTGTTCTTACGTTTCTTACAGTTAGCACTGTTTGTACAGGATCTCAACCCATACATACATACACCCAAAAAATAATTTGTTTATAACACAATTACGATTAAAATACAGAATCCGATCCCATTTTTTTTTAACTTCTCATCTGTATACATAACACCTAACCATGTTAAGTTTTAACACAAGGTACACATATAATTCTATAAAATAAACGGTCAACAACAACATATTTAGCTAAACATGTTATGCGTTCATCCCGACTAAACCCTCTCTTTCACGAACTTCGGGTTTGGTTAGTGTCATGTCCTAAATTCACATCCACAAGTTAAATGAAAATAATATTAGCATTACCTTGGTGCATTCTAGATTTCTAGCAGAAATCGTTGTTATTTAAATTATTTTGGACTGGTTATTCATAATTTTCTGAAAGGAGTATATAATGTAAATCACGGACAAATAAATATATATATTTTTAAATTTTATGGTAATAAATTATTGTGATCTTTACAGTAAGTTAATGTAGACTGTGATGGCATTTAGTGATTTACGAAGATAGGACAAAATTTGACACCCCAACTACCCAAGACAAGCCTCAATATCCGTTTGTTTTTGGTGTCTTTTATGAACTTTGACTAATTAGCACAAGTGGAGTTCAAATAGATTGGAAAATCCATATATATTTTGTAATATTCAGTTATTCACTCAATGAAGCTCAATTTTGTTTTCATATTCTTATTCATAACAGGAAGGAATGAAGGATACGTCGAAGCATCACATAACAAGCTTGAATACTTTCCTTTGCTGGAAGCCGGTTTAACGACCCCCTCCAAGGGTATTTGTCTTTTTAAGAAATCGTTCACAATAAGATTTGAGATTCTCCACTTAAAAGCGAAAAAACCATTTCTTTCATCTTTTTCAATATCAGGGGAGGAAAATTAGAATTAGAAATTGATAGAAAAACAAAAATGAAGGTTCGTGTAAATAAGCAACAAAAAAAACTATCTATTCTTTTTTTTGAAAGGTAAACTTCATTCCACCAACCGGCCCACCTCAAATCGAGACGACCAAAAAGACAACTACATAATTACAAATTTACACCAATTAACCCAAGAAAGATTTTTAAAACTATATATTTATTTGTCCGTGATTTACATTATGTATTCCAAATAGATAACATGCTCAAAATATGACACGCTTATCTTTGATATAGATGCACATTACATTTGTAGGGTTAAGTTCATGTACAAAGTGCCTTGTCGTACAAAACATATGAAGGACATGAAAAAGCAAAAAAAAAAAAAAAAAGAAACGCGATGATATTTTCGTAATTATTTGCTCGTAGGGTAATTATCAAAATTACTCTACAAGTATATCTTGTAGAGTAATTTTGATCTTGTATGGTAATTATCAAAAATACTCTACAAGTGTATCAGAATTACTCTAAATCAAAATTACTCTACAGCTGTATCAAAATTATCAAAATTACTCTGCAAGTTTATCAAACAACATACAATTCAAGCCCATGACATTATAGCCTAGTGGCAACTTGATGGTGGGATAAGGCTTTGGGACCCTTAGGTCCTGGGTTCGATTCTCACAATGGGGGGTTTTTCTCAGATTTATTGGGTTTCCTCCTGAATTGGTGTATAGGCATTATAGCCTAGTGGAGATGGATATGATCGGGTGGTTCTGCTGGTGACACGATGATACTCTAGTGGTCCGTCAGTGATCCTATTTTGCCGTTCAAAAAAAAAAAAACATACAATTCAAAATTACTCTACATGATCAAAATTACCCTACAAGAACATTTTACAAAATTACTCTACAAGATCATTTGAAGAGTAATTTTGATAATTACTCTACGAGTAAATAATTACGAAAATGTCACCGCATTTTTTTTTTTACATTTTCACAATATTTGTACGTTTTGTATGATAAGGGTATTTATATTTGATCTTTTGTCTACACTTGTATTATTGTTGTACAAATCTTTCTTATGTCTTTATCTGTGTAGTTTTCTTATAGAAATCAAACTTTCTAATTCCACAAATATGATCGCAAAATGCTTTATTTAACCATCATTTACCAACTAAGTTGGCTTGTTGTCTAATCAGTGGCGGATCTAGAAGAAAAATTCAAGGGTATTCCAATTTTTTTTCTACGGTACACCTATACAATACAATGTAAACGAAAAAAGAAACACCTTAATAAATCAACATTTGCTTCAATATCTGATAACCCAAAGGAAAATAACTATATTTTCTAAGTTGCACCATTAGACAAGTAAGGTCATATATTCTATTCGATTTTACAAATCTATCATCTTCTCCGGTGGCATAACCAAAATTTTTAATTGGAGTAGTGCCGGTTCATCGACAATTTCATCTTTTATAATAAAGTTTCCTCTAAACTTCATCTATTATTATTTTTATTAAAAATTTTACAAATTTGATGAAGTTTCTATACTTAGTTTGGGATTTTTAAAATATCTTTCTAAAAGTGTTCTACATATACAACATAAAAATTCACATACATCATCAAATATATTATATCTATAATTATTTATTATATAAAATCAGTTACATAAATATTCTCACTAGCAGTTCGTAAATTTTTGTCAAAGAAACAATTAAAAATAAAAAATAAAAATATGTACACTTAGTCATGATGGAAATTAATTAATGAAAAAAAGTGAATGGTAGAAATGTGTGTTAGTCCCAAGATAAAATTTTAAACGGTTTATATAAAGCTTTTCTTGAGAAAAGAAAAATAACATTAAAATATACATAGTCTTCTTCCTTGTTCTCAACTTCACAAATAATAACAGTGGCCGGAACTTCAAACTCCTGCCGGAGATTTTTAAATCTTTGTATTTTCTTTCTTCTTTCAAGCTTAGTAAGATTTAGGAGTATCCTAATATCTTCCCCAGGGGTATCCCATACATAAAACTTGAAAAAAAGAAGAAAAAATTACACTTTGTCAAGAAAGTTAAGGGGTATCCCAAACTACTCTTCACCTCCACATAGATCCGCCACTGTGTCTAACCGTTGATTCGCATCATTGCTCAAATATTGTTAGGGGCTGTTTGATAGCCTTTTAATGACCATTCAGATGCTACCTCTTAATGGTTTAAAACCTCTGAATGAATAAGAGGTAACCTCAAGTCTGAATGGTTAAGAGGTAACCTCTGAATAGTAAATCATCACATTTCACATTCTTCTACCTTCTCATTGGTAAAATTCTTAATAGTTCTGTTAAGAGGTAGCCTCTTAATGATCATTCAGAGGCTACCAAACAGCCCCTTATTTATTCATGTTGTTCTTTTTGTTGGAAGCTTGAATATGGGTAGGCTTGAGTCTTCAACTTAGATTTAAAGTGGAAATAGAACAAAATTGTTACGCTGATTAACATATGCTTAACGTCGTTAGGAGCTTCCGAATATTCTACGCTGATTATACTTGCTCAACTCATACCTTTCTTTTAGGCCCAAACTATCTACACACTTAGTGTGTAGATAGTCACCCCAAAAAGGTGTTTTTTGTCCTTATATGCACACCCTGCAGTGTCGAACTGTGGCCAAAACGCGGCGTTTTGGTCCGGTTAACCAGGCAAAGACTGATGGGTGTCTGACGGGTCTGTTGACCGGACCAAAACGCCGAGCTTTGGCCGCGTTTTGGTCCTGTCAACCAGACCGGGTGTCAGTCTTTTGTCTGGCTGACAGGACCAAAACGCGGCCAAAGCTCGGCGTTTTGGTCCGGTCAACAGACCCGTCAGAAACTCGTCAGTCTTTGTTAGGTTAACCGGATCAAAACGTCGCGTTTTAGCCACAGTTCGACACTGCATGGTGTGCATATAAAGACAAAAAACATCTTTTAAGGTGTGTAGATAGACAAATTGGTGTGCCAATATGACACCCATTTGGGTGTCAATATGACACCCTTCTTTTAACATTTCCACTTTGTGTCAGTTAGCGCCATCGCTTGTTAGTATCTCTATGTTTTTTGTTGTACGTTGAGGATATATTTGCTAGACCAACAAAATCAATGTGATTCTTGAAGAACTGTGTCATGATCCTAGGTGGTGGAAAAAATTGTAAATGTTACAAGGGTGATTAGTAATTACCATGGTGTTAGTTCCCATCTCATTGTGAGTTAAAGAGGCGTTAGTTGCAGTAGCCGTAGTTTTTTTTTTTTTTTTTTTTTTTTTTTTTTTTTTTTTTTTTTTTAACAGTGAGAATCTTTAACAGTTGAGAGAGAGATCTCACACTCTCCCAAATAGATGGCCCTAACCCCACTTTGATCAGACTATTTTGTCTTAACCGGACTCACGCTGGTGTCAGAGTTTGGCTAACAACGTTCCCCGGGAAAACATACCACTCGTTGCCAGTGGCAGGGGCTTGCACCGCCACAAGAGAGAATCTCTCTGGCGTAATGCACGGTGGACTAAAACCCGTGGTGGCTCTGGCTCGAACTCTTGACCTAAGCTCTAAGAGAACTAGCCATCATTGCCTTTATTTACCAAATATGGCACTAGTGAGGATTGAATTTGAGTTTCCAAGGAGAACTCAAGTCTTTTCAACCACTAGACCACAAATGATGGATAATCCAGTAGTTATCAATCAACCTTTTGTTAACAATTATATTCACTTAATGATGACCACGTTCATTAAAACACAACCTTGTAATTATGTGTATAAAGTACACACAAAACAAAAATGATTCAACTTTGATTCCAGGATAAGAAGGAAGCACAACTTACACTCAAAATACAATATCTGGAAAAGAAAAATAATATTATTTCTCTGTAATATAAAGTACATCAAACAATTTGTGTAGCAGATCTATGTGTACACTCAAATCTTTAGGAATTAAAATTGACAGAATAAAATTAAAAATAAATATTTAAATTTAGAACTCAATAACCTTTTTTAAACCAAATAACCTCTTTAAAATCCAATAACTTTTTCAAACAAATTAGCCCATCTAAACCGAATAACCATATAAACAAATCAGCCCATCTGAATCCACTTAACCCACTTTAAAATAGAACCTAATTAACAAAATCTAATTAACCCACTTAGCCTCTGAATGGTCATTAAGAGGCTACCTTTTAATGGAACCATTAAGAATTTTACCAATGAGAAAGTAGAAGAATGTGACATGTGATGATTTACCATTCAGAGATTACCTCTTAACCATTCATACTTGAGGTTACTTCTTATTCATTCAGAGGTTTTAAACCATTAAGATGTATCATCTGAATGGTCATTAAGAGGCTACCAAACAGCCCCTTAAAATGTTAATTTTGATCTTTAGGGTAATGTTGTAAAATTTTCTTGTAGGATAATTTTAATTTTGTATAGTAATTTTGTAGAGTATCATAATTATTCTACAAATGATCTTGTATGATAATTTTGATATTAAGATAATTTTGATCTTGTAGGGTAATTTTGTAGAGTATTATAATTACTCTACAAGTGTATCAAAATTACTCTACAAGTTTCTAAATTACCCTACAAGATCAAAATTACCCTACAATATCATTTGTAGAGTAATTTTCATAATTACCATACAAGCAAATAATTACGAAAATGCCACCACGTTTTTTTGTTTTTTCATGTCTTTCGTACGTTTTGTACAATAAAGCTGTTTGTACGTGAACTTAACTATATAAGATTATCGTTTAGTGACTAGATTATTTGATTATTCATTTATTTGCTTAAATGGTTAGTTTAGCCTAGGTATTGTTAATGTTATGTTAGAAACTTAAATAATGTTCATCAATAATGTCTCCTAAACAACCATCTGGTAGTCAAACATTTATTGTCATACTTATTTATATATATGGGATAGAGTAAAATGAAAACTTATACGAGTTATGAGAACATAAAGAACTTGTCCTTACGAAAGCTTTTTTTTTCAAAAAAAAAATTATATAGCAAAAATCCTAAACAAAATCAACTTTTCCTAAAAAAAACTAGTTTTTTTTTTCCACTTACAGTAGTCGTAAATGCTGTAAAAATCTGATGTCATGCTGATCTCATCAACTTTTACAGCGGCTCTAAGGGGCCGAAAACACCACTTCGAACTTTTTTATACTTTTACAGCTGTCTTTCTAACATTTTAATCTAGGGGTCAAAACTCGCACGGAAAAGCCAAGTTCTCTAAGTTCTCACAACTCGTAGAAGTTTTCCCTTGATTTGAATCCTATATATATAAGTTTCTATATTAAGAGCTCATTTGTACAAGCCACATTATGCCCCGCTTGCGGTGTGCACAAATATAGTATAGATATGCGTGGGCGCTCGGGGGGCAAAAGTGAAATGGTACTAGCTTTAACGTTATTTTACTAATTTCGTGAAAATAACGTTAAAAGTGGCGGATGGTTAATCATGCATCACGTGATGACGTTGATAGCTGAAAGACACGGGGGTACATGGATCAATCCGTCTCTGTCCCGATTGTTTGAGTGTTATGTGTCTTAGGTCCAAGACTTGATACAAAACTACAATCGAGCTAGGGGTCTCACTAGAAGCAACCTCTCTATTCCTACAGGGTAGAGGTAAGGCTGTCTATATCTACTCTCCTCAGACCCTACCTTAGCTTTGCTATTGGTGTGATTTACTGAATATGATGGTGATGATGAGGATGATTTGTACAAGCCACATAGAGCATCTAAAATCTTAACAATTTTTTATTGTTCCTTTTAAAGGAGTTAAATGCCTGGATAGTCCCTATGGTTTAGTCTTTTTTCACCTTTAATCCCAAACTTTCTAAAATTATAGCTATAGTCCCCAACTTTTTCAATTTCGTTCCCGGATAGTCCCTGGCGCGGATGGAGGTTAGTTTTTCAGTTAAGTGGGTGTGAAATGACCTCAATACCCTTACTACATTTAGGGACTAAAGTTGGAGACTATAGCTATATTTACATATTTATGCGGATCCCACCATCCCCTACCGACTTCATCTTCCCCACACTTCACCACCGCCACCATCTCCACATTTCACCACCACCACCACCACCTTTCACCACTCATATTTAACCATTAAATAATAAAACCTACCCCACCCTTTTTACTGAACATAACATGTTACCAGTTACTGTCTGTTTTTCCGACGATAATTTTAAAATAGCTGGCTAACCAATTAAACCCCCATCACACACACACTTATTCACTTAGGGTGGGCGGGGTACCCACCGATTTGCAATCGAGGACCCCCCCTGCCGCTTCGGTATTGTGCCGCCAACAAAGGCGGTGAAGAGAGAGAGAGTGGAAAACGGTGATGAGGTGCCGAAGAGGGGGGAGGAGAGAGGGAGGAGAGAGAGAGGAGAGAGGGAGACTTGGTCCAATCAATGATTTTCTTTCTTTTTTTTTTTTTTTTTAAAAAAAAAAAACCAATTCACCTAAGAGGGGAGTGGCGCCATCAAATGGGGGTGTTAGGGGAGTTTAAGAGGGGAGTTGACGTGGCACACGGGGATTGGTTTGGCGTAAGAGAGGGGACTCACCTATTAGGTGAGCACCCCCTTCACCCTTAGCTAATTCTAACTTCTAGCACCTAATTCAGGAAACCAATCTCATTTCTGCAAATACCTCTGCAACTTTCCACAAACTACATCAAATCCCAAAACCAAAAACCACTTAAAAACAAATAAAATCAAACAGGCACCACAAAAACCAATCAATTAAACCAAAAAGCCACAAAATTTAGCTTAATTTCACATAATCCATTGCTACAACAACAACCGATTCAACTGCAACTGAAAAAAAAACCCGAATAAAAAACGATCAAAGACTCATACAAATGAACTAGTGTCTTCAGTGGAGTCTTATACACCAAGCCGCTTCGTGTATCAGAGATCGAATTAGGGTTCTTCTGTAGATCAAAAGAAGTAATTTTGGGGATTTTTTTTAGTTTGTGAATTTTGAAATTGGGCACATGCAAATCGACAGGTTCAAACCTGCAAGTCACCCATGCTTGTATACAAATTATTTGCACGGATTCAAACCTGCAAATCGCCGGAAAACACCACCTACCCTATCGTAAATGCACCCTTGTTCATTTTGGTGGGTGGTTTTGGTGCTCGGAGCCGGGTGGCCAGGCGGAGGACTGGAGGAGTGCGGTGGGGTTGGTTTGTCGGGAAAACAGAGAGTTGAGAGGATAGGGGCGGAGTGGGGGTAGGGTGGGGGTGGGGGTGGGGGTGGATGGGTTAGTTTTATAATATAAAAAAAATATGGGGTCTCATTAATTAGATTATTCTTTAATCTTTTAAATATTACTATATATTACTTTACTATATATATATATTAATAAACGAATTGAAAAGTGATTTTAATATTATAATAATATATAGTTTTTTAATATTTTTATTATTTTAGTATTATAATAATAGTTATTTTCTTTACTTTTTAACTTTAATCCATTTTTTTTTAATATCACGGGTTCGGATAAAGTTGGTGTCAACCGGTATCGAACCAGTATTAGTAGTTAAAATACCGGTACAGTCCTGCTCGATATCGGTACACGAAGGTAAAAACCGCACTAATACAGAAAACGCCAAAAGTTGGTGCCGAATTGATGTTGGAAATCTTTTAGTTCGGGAAATTCAGTGCGGCTACCCGGTACCATTTGCTCATCCCTGATCACGGTTACCGTACGAACAACGGTATCGTACAAATTTTTGTTTTTTTAATAACAAGGGTATTTCTGTCATTTCACACGCACCTAACACCAAAAACTAACCTCTATCTACGCCAGGGACTATCCGGGAACGAAATTCAAAAAATTGAGGACTATAGGTGTAATTTTTGAAAATTAGGGACTAAAGGTGAAAAATGAGCAAACCACAGGGACTATCCGAGCATTGTTCTCTTCCTTTTTCTAACAAAAACTCTAATTACAGCTTACCCGTGTATTGTTGTTAACTTATTCACTCACATACAATGGATTTCATTTTGTACAAGAATAATGGATCTAGAAGTCACCCGGTATTCGACTTTTTCCTCTATTAACATGACTCATTTATATAAAAAAGTTTATAGGGAATCCGAGTATGTACTTATTTTTATTTATATATAATTTTTTTTTTTGTCAAATTTACCATTGTAATGTAAAATGATAAAAAAACTAGTATTTCTAATGTGAAATAGTAATTGTCTTTTTAAATCACTTCAAGAAAGGAAAGAGAAATATGCAATGAAGGGTGTATAATTATTAGTATTTTGGTATGTAAGTACATAAATTCGAGTGGCTTATAAACAACATTTTGACCAACAAAAATCAAACACACAAATACATAACACGACCTCAAACATCTCCTTTTCTTTACCCATAACGACGTTTGATCGGAGAGCGTAGAGACGGGTGCAACAACAACGGCGATGGTGAGAAGGACGGGTTCGAGGAAGGTCCTAATTTTGAATAGCGGGCCGGGGTGGTTAAGGGGTCTACAACTTCGGAACGTTCACTCTTCTTGCAACCAAAAACGTTTGTTATTTTGCGCCATAACCCCCTTTTCTGCTTCGGTTTTTCGTGGTGAATGTTGTCCCAAGGTTCTGGTCTTGAGGAAGAAGTGGTGTATGCCATGAGAAAGTGCAAGGTGGAGTATTATGACTTTTACAAGTCTATAGAGGGTGTTGTGGTTGAGAAGTTAGAATGATGGTTTTGTATTTAAATGGGCATTTTACTGACTCCATTATAATAGAATGAAGTCATATGTTGTATGCCATAATCATGCTGCTTTTCTTTTTCTTATTTATTTAACAAAGTCCAATCCAATCAAACAATGCTTAGATCACGAAAAGTGTTTTGTTATTTGAATAGTAATAGGTTTTTAAATTATACTTCTAGTTTGTGTATGTCTTTTGTGGAATGGAAACAAATATATATTTCTCACTAGAACCCAAAACACTTATTTTCATTATTATGTTCTTTCTAAATTATAAACTATCCTAATAATATAAAACTTGGTTTCATTATTGTGATCTTCCTAAAATATAAACTAGCTTAACTCTTTTATAACATGAGGTGTTTGGTTCAATATACTTTGTTTTGGAATTTTAATTTAACGAAGAATTAAGATATAAAAAAAAGTTGGAAATGCTGGAATTATAACTATAATTTCTACAAAAGATTGAAATTTGATGAAGTTACCTCTCAATGGATTGTAATATGTGGTGCATTTAATTGACAAAATAACCATGTTTGACTTTTAAACTCGTTTAAGACATTGAAATATGGTGGGGGGGGGGGGGGGGGGTAAAGGAGGTGGTGATTGGTGAACATGATAGCGGTGGGGGCAACGCTAGCAATGTTAATGGCCTTAGAGGGTGTGACAGTACTACGGTAGTGGCAACAGCGGTTTCTGGATTGAAATTAAAGAATGACAGAATGCTAACTCGCTTTAGAATCAAACTTAAAAAAAAATACATATTTGAGTTCTATGGTTGTCATTTAATAACATCATTAGAGTCCAACTTTAAGATGTTGGATGTTTAAGTTAAGTAAGTTGTCAGTTTATAACATCTCCAAGGTTTAACGATAACTTCCGTCAAAATTTAAAAAATACATCATTGTAGAAACAATTGTTAGCTCAAAGGTGTTACAAATAACTACATGTCTTAAACATACAACTTTTTAAATCAAAAGCTAAAGATGTAACTTCTAAGAAACTCAATGAACTATTTAAATTGTTAACTCTAATTTTAAGAGTAATTTATTCATTGACCAATATAAAAAATATGCAATCCCATGAATTCCATAACCTCATTCCAACACAGCATGTTATCAGCCCATGAATTCTATATTCCATTCCAATTCCAACAAATGTTAGTCAAAGGCACTAGTTCCCAAACCAAGTATGACATATGGTCTCTTAAGTTTTTCCTATTAACATTGTTATTTATTTTCTACCATATAAAAGTACTTTTCACAAAGACACAAGTTAGAATACATTTATCTCAACCCTAGGCTTATAGCTTAGTGGTTATGGAAATGAGGGAAGGCTTTTGACCGAAAGGTCTCAAGTTCGATTCCTGATCCACCCGGGTTTTACCGGCTCCGCATTGTCGTACCCTCGGGCGGGTGCAGGGTCGGGTTTTCCCCGGAACTGGTGGCATGGTGGGCTAGGGGCTCCGTGCGTGCAGGTTGGGCTGCCGCGGGCTACCTTTCGACCAATGGGTGCCGCGTACGGAGTACCCGGCGATTCTTATGTTGGACGTTCAAAAAAAAGAATACATTTATCTCTCAGTTCCCATTGAAAATCATCCACAATTTCAAACAGAATATAAGAGCATTAAATGCATTCTAACATAATGCCCCTAGAGTACAAGTTTGAAATACCCAACAAATATCATGGCAAATAGAGAAACAGCATATATAACATCAATATATCAGCATCCATATATGATATATCAACTCTACTGCCAAAATACTCGCACGTTTATAAACGCATGACAAACGAGACTTATTATCACCCGCATTCACTGAAGAGAAATCGCTTTTCTCAACTTAGCCCGTGTAACCCGCCCGGGCTCTTCCATCATGATCTCTTTAAGAGTAGTAGTAGTTGTGTTCGCAATCGAAGAAGATGAACGCGCAGGCTCAATCTGTTTCTTCTCTGGTTCAGTAGTGGTTTGAAGTTCTGTAGTCACCGCTGGTTTGCGTGTTGGGCTTGCTTTCCGTGCTTTCGTGACAGCTGGCACTGGCGGCGGCACCTGTGGCTTTCCCGCACCTGATTGGATGTCTGCTTCATCAGAACCCGAATTCGATGATGCTGATGATGACGATGATGATGAGCTGGCAGCAGGTGATGGTGGCTCTTTAGTCTCCTGTTCTTGAGCTGCGGTTTGGCCCTTGCGGTTAGGTTTCACAGCTTGTTGTGGCTGTAATTTCAAGTTACAATTAAAACAATTGTATTAAGATTACAATAAACGAAATAATCAATAAATAATGAGCTTCGTGGTGTAAGTAGGGCTGCAAACGAACCGAACGAACACGAACAAGACCTTGTTCGTGTTCGTTTGTTAAGAAATATATGTGTTCGCGAACCGTTCGCGAACACTTATCGAACGAGATTTTATGTTCGTGTTCGTTTGTTAAGGAAATGAACTTGTTCGTGTTCGTTTGTGTTTGTTTGTTAATTTTAGGCAACGAACAAAAACGAACGTTGACGAACACAAATGAGCACAAACTAATGTTCTTGAACACAAATGGAAACAAACGAACACAAACAATCGTTCATGATCAGAATATATAATACACTGACACTTATTAGATATTTAATTTGTCGGAATTTTGAAGGATTTAAATAGACATAAAAACTAAACCACTAATGAACTATCGAACACAAACAAACACGTTACCGAACATTCACGAAAATAAACGAACAAACACAACCTCTGTTCATGTTTGTTCATTTAACTAAACAAACGAAATTTCTTGTTCATGTTCGTTTGTTTAATAAACGAACGGACACAAACGAACTTCCCGCCGAACAGTTCACGAACTGTTCGCTAAACGTTTGGTTCGTTTGCAGCCCTAGGTGTAAGTTATATGTACCTTAGATGGTCGAGGTTTCGGTGTTGATTGTGACGCGACGTATTGTATAATATCGAAAGTTCTTGTTTGAATATAACTTGCGGTTCTTTGCCAGTACAATACAGTCATATCTCCAGCCATTGTCCTCAGTTCAGACAAATTACGATCGATTTCGGGTTCATGCTTTGAAATATACGGTTGAAAAAAGGAATCATAAACGTACGAAGTTCCCTGAAATAATTGTAGCACAGCAACAAAAGACACATATATGACAAAAAAAACATATATAAATTTTAAAATATTTTTATTCAAAAACTAAAACAAGAGAAATTTCACCTTTGTTTTGGGGTACCACAAGTATATGTAAAATGCCAACTTTGCTTCACTGTACATCGGGACCCTTCACGAGTATGAAACAAATAATATGTAAAAAAAGAGCAAAATATGCCTTTACCATAAGGGCAGGCAGGGCGCTACGTGTATGAAATATTGTTGCGTATAAATTTTTAGTTGTGTATACTAGAGTAAATTACGTTTTTGGCCCCTGTGGTTATATCACTTTTACTGTATCAGCCCAAAATAAGAATTTTTAACATATCTGCCCCCATGGTCTCTATAACTAACCATTTTGACCCCTAAGTCTAGAGATCATGGGGGCCAAAATGGTTAGTTATAGAGACCATGGGGGCTAAAATGGTTAGACTTAGGGGCTAAAATGGTTAGACTTAGGGGCCAAAATGGTTAGTTATAGAGACCACAGGAGCAGATATGTTGAAAATTCTTATTTTGGGCTGATACAGTAAGAGTGATATAACCACAGGGGCCAAAAACGTAATTTACTCTGTATACTATATTAATATAAGTATGTTATATGATTTTTGGTTAGTTGTTAGAAAAATATTGTTTTTTATTTAAATGAAATTATTATTGTTAATTTATTATTTAAAAAATAAAAATAAAAATAAAATCCATCACTAGTGATGGGCACCCCGACTAAAATCCATCACTTGTGATGGAACCAAGTTCGATGACGTGGCGGAACATGATTGGGTGTGGTGAGTGATGGAAAGTCGTAATATAAATTATGTTCATACCATGAAATAAACGTGTCACCAATTCGTTCACAAACAGTAAGTACGGCAACCAAAATCCTGAAAGTAACAATAATTAAGGTTATAAGCACGAATCCAGCAATGTTAGTATGTTATCACCTTAACATAAGTAACATATGTAATAGTGCAATACCAGTACTGGCACCAAAAGCGAAGTTGCTCGATATCAGGCTTATTTTTCTCCACAGATTTAAAGCACTCGTAGGCTGGATATGCATACCCAAACAACATCCTGCATGTAATTAGGTAGTTTTATTAGAAAAAGTGGATTGAATTTCTCAAACTGAAAAGAAAAGAGGTTTGATTAACATACACAAGCCCTCGGGTAAGAAATGATCCGATCATCTTGTAAACCTATCAAAAACAAAAAAAAAAAAAAAAACATTAAGAAAAGGATTCAATCCTGCATAATGTAAGCTACAATCAACAATGAAAATTTAAGATTTGACATGAATCATAGCAATTGTTAGTCAAAAGTACAGTCGACTTGGCCTTAAGACAATTATTCTCTTCCTTCTTTTCTTTGCACTGATGTACACATAACAAATCCAGTCAGATACAATAACTTTCAGGCATAGTTGGCAATAGCGATTGCTACGGTCCCTATAGAGAATAGCGTGGCGTATAGGTCCATGCTTGCTATATGGTCTGTAGCGATAGATAGCAGCCTTTAATTTTTTTTAATATAGATAGAAATTAAATATAGCTATAAAATAGCTGGATTTTAGTTTTTTGTTAAATATACATTGATATAATATACCAATAAAATTGGTTTAATTTTTTTTTCTAGTGTATCGCTATTCGCTATGTAGCATATAGGTACATTATCGCTATTTGCCATCAACAACTATGCTTTCAAGTGGCTAGAATAATGTGAAACACTGTAATTTCAAGCTTATTGAACCCGAGTTAGGGGTGTTTAGAATTTGATTCGGATTTAAAAATTCAAAATTCGATTCGAATTCGATTAAAAAGGTTCGAATTCGAGTTGATTCGTATTCGAATCCGGTAATCGAATTAGAATCGAATACGAATTTATGATTTTCAATTCGATTCGATTCGAAATTCGAATTCAATTTATATATATATTTTTAATATATGTATATACTACACATATAACTTCTAAACTTGGCCAAAGTATGAACTACCTCCATAAGACCATGTGTAGTGGTTAAGAAAAATAATGCCCCCACCATGGGGCATTATCCGACACATGGCAACCCAGTCAGCATGGGGCGTTATTGCAAAAGTGACGTAGTGGGAATAATGCCCAAATAATGCCCCTTCCAATCATTAAACCAAAAAAAAAAAAAAAAAAAAAAGCTAACTAATTTCTTATTGGCCAGTCAAAGATCAGTCAACCCATCACACTCCCTTCTTGGCGTTTTAGTAATAACGCTAACACAATTTTTTTTCAAAAATAACCCCCCAAAACGCCCTATGTAATGGGAGTGGGGGCGTTTTTTTGGCTTTTTTTGAAAAATAACCCCCCACTACGGGTGGTCTAAGTGATAACTTTATAATTCATAGCATTACTAAACCTACTGACAAATAGCCCATACTACTTATTTCTAAATTTTTATCTAACTTAAATCGCTACCAGTAACCAACCTATCTTCTTAATTTTTGTCTTTTGAAATATTGATAATTAATTAGCTTTGCAGATTACTATATTTTATGTTGAATATAATTATTTGTAGTAGTTTTAAAAAATGAAAGTAAAATAATTTATTGTTTAGGGTGAAGTTGAACTAAATCGAATTTATTTGAATTCGGTTCGAATTCGAGTTTCAAATACTAATCGAATCGAATACGAATTCAGGTAAAATAAATAAAAATTCAAATAATTGATTCGAATAATACGAAAATTCATTATCCGATTCGATGAACACCCCTAACCCAAGTGAACAAATAAATTTCATCATTCTTCTAAACTCTCATCAACATCAAACAACATAACACATTGATATCTAGCCAAATAGCCTTTCAAAAGCACACAAAAAAAAAAAAACATCATAAAAGTGATAAACCAGAAACTATGCAGTCTACACACATTTTAAAAAACAGAAACCATTTTCTAAACATCAATATGTAAATATGTACCTTCATCTACTCACTTTTATGTAAATATCTGTACAACAACAAGCAGATGCTCACTTAAATCACCAATTAAATCAACTTTCAAACTGTTCTGCAAACCTAACCTAAACAAAATCACCTTCACAGGCACCAAATCTAGCACAAAACAATCAAATTTGAACTTAAATCACAAAACTAAATCTCTGTGTAAATCAATTAATCATCACAAACTGAAACAAAAACCTAGAGATCGGTAACGGATACATCAATTCGCAACAAACACCACAACAGCCTTCAGAAGTTCAATAATTAACTACATCAGAAGTATCAATCGGCACAATGTAACATCGATTCATAACAAAATCGGAACAATATCGCGATGAAATGTAGGAACAGGTGAATGAGAATTAAGAATTTACCGTACGTGTTACAGATAACGGTGAAGTAGATGTGATGTGACGGAATGAAAAAGGTGAAGTAGAGTGAGATGTGAAGTTGTTGGTAGAAGTGTTAGTGGAGGTAACGGCGTAGAAGAAGAGGCCCCGCCGCCGTTACGCGACGGCGAACCGTTGCGACGTTTGATGAAGGAGAGAGAAGAAGAAGAAAGATTTTGGGGAGTTTAAAAAATTTTGTTCTCCCTCTTTGTGGGCTTTAAAAATACTGATTTTTTTTAAATTAATGTTGAATTGTTGAACAAGATAAACATAATGGTTTAATTAGTATGCAATTAAGATGATTATTTTATATAATTAGGCATTTGTTTATTTACTTCTTTAACTAATGTAAACATGTGCTAATTGCATGTTGTCCTAGTTTTTTTTGAACGACGATTTTCTTGCGTATGGTCACCGTACTCTCTAAATTGGAGAGTCATGTTGTTCCACCCCGGTTAGACTATGTTGTCTTAACCAGACTTACGTTGACTTTAGAGTCTGGTTTGGAGGTTCTCCGGGAAAATCATATCGTCAGCTGCCACTTGACAGTTGTTGTGACTTCCTTGTGTTTCGGGTGGGCTCGAGATTCGAACTGACAAGCTCATACAAGGCCTAGCTCAAATCCCTTATTGCCTTAATCTATCAAAAGTGACACAAGTGGGGATCGAACTTGGGTTTCTACAGAAGAATCTAAGTTGATGGATGCATGTTGGTTGTTTATATCTTATTAAAGTGGTGCGATTTCAAATCTTGTAAAGTGTTCAACAAGTGAATTTTAAAGGATTACTTGGGAGTTTGTGTTTGCCGTTTAGAAAAAAAAAACATGCCTCGCAAAAAATAATTTAAAAATGTTATTATTATGTATCTTATTAATAATTTATAGTATTCCAGCTCAAGCGAAGTGCATTTTTGTTATAATTGATGTAACTGTAGTATTTTATAACTAAACTTGAAAAATGTTGAATTGTTGATGGATCCACCAAAAAAAAGTCAGAGACAAGAGTACCGCACAATGAGATGGGCAAATTCACTAATAATGGTGGATAGTATTCTGTGTGTGTACGTGTGTGAGAGAGAGAATAGAAGAAGAAAAAAACACAAAAAAAATGTAATTTATCTTATCTTTCTTCTAAACTAGATAACATATATGATAGATGATAGATCATATTTCAAAATGCACAAGTTTGACAAGACATTCCATATTTGAAGGGCAAAAATGAAATTTCTTTTAAACTTTCAAAGTTTTAACTTTTTTGAAAATTTTAATTTACTATTAAATAAATTTATAATTGGAATTAAAATAAGTAGATTACATATATATAGACTATTGTATAGATTAAAGGTCCCAGACCTCTGTAATGATACACTTAGTGCTACTTAAAATTCTTTTAGTCTTTGATCTAGCGTGCGGAACTAAAACGAAAGATTGTTCACGTTAATTTTACGAATAACCGTGATAATCTTTCCCAAACTCTCAAATTCGACTCAAAGGAAAGAGAATTTGAAATGATAAGATGATTAATTGCAAAAGTGATAAATGACCATCCAAATTAAATGGAGAGTTAAATAAGAATAGAAATTGAAACGGGCCATAAAAAGACATGGGCAAATACAAGCCCAAAAACAAAATAAATAAAATTTGTGAATGATAATTCACAACTAAACAATAATTCAAACACAAATGGAATGTAGTATATTTATATTGATATGTGATTGATTACATCTAAGAAAATGAAAGTAGTACAAGATAGGGAAAGGAAACGGGATGGGAAATAGAGAAACTACAGAGTATATATGGGAAGAAGAAACCGATTCTTAAGAATAACCATTCATGCCCTCGCTCTCAATCTCTTCGCCTTATATCTTTCCTTCACATTTTCGTAGACTTGTTCTCTTAGTGGGCTTATGGAATGGGCTGCTAAGTTGGGCCCATGGTGGTCTAGTCGGTTCATAACATAATAACACATATAGCACATGGTCCTATTATCAGAATTGTATTAGGTTGTACGTCAAAATTGTAGCTCAAGATCACAGGTTAAGAACATGATTTGAGAATCAAACAAAGTTTCATTGAATCATAACTTGCAAGGAATCAATCTTTTTTTAATGAAACCTTGACTTGTTCGATATATGTAGATTAAATCTTGATGTTTTACCTTTATTACAGCTTGTATATATCTTAATCCTATGCTATATAAAAATAAAAGTTGAAATCTTAGGTTTCACAGAAAGATCTAATTTTAGTAGACATTCCACAAATAAAATTTATTATTAGAATCCACAGAAACAGGAAAGCATTTATTAATAGTAGATGTAATATCTCACAGTTACATGTCCATGGTTACCTCACAAAACATGAAAAAAGCTTATGTCTCCATTGCTTCTTCAACAACAACACTCCAATAGTACCCCAAAAACCTGTTGCAAAACCGCTTGTTATGTCCACGTATAACCATACCTTCTTTGGCTCATTACGATTTTCGTATTTCTTCTTGCTTGCTGTGTATTTATGAGGAGAGCATTCCGTTGGCAGTGGTGCACCACATAGATATGTGTTATCAGCATATATTGATGGATCGATAAGCGTCTGCAATTGATTTCCTGTTGGAATTTGTCCTGACAAGTTGTTGTGTGACAAATTCAAGTAACTCAAGAAATTCAAAGCTGCTATGCTTGGAGGAATAGTACCATTCAACTTGTTTGCTGACAAATCGAGAGACATCAATGACTTCATGTTCCCAATGTTTTTTGGAATACCCCCACTAAAATGATTATTTGACAGATTGAGACCCATCAATCCATCAAGTGCCGTTAGCGGTTTAGGTATTTCTCCAACTAGATTATTGCTCGAAAGATCCATGTTTATGACGAATCCCACGGTATTCGTGTAGTCAAGTGAAACACCTTTGAGGACCTGCATCACATTTCCATAACCAGAAAAAAGCAAATGGAAGCCATGAAATGAGTTACCTTTCATGCCATCCAACTCTCCAAAACAATGAGGGATGGATCCTATTAAGTTGTTGTGTGCCAGATCTAAAATTTGAAGTTGTTGAGATTTGCACAAAGAGTGAGGAATTCTTCCAGTGAAATTGTTCATATGCAATCTCATAGCAACCAGCATTGTAACATTTTCTCCAATCCATTCAGGTATATTTCCTGAGAGTTTGTTCTCACCCAAATCCAAAAATTGCAAATTTGTAAAATATCCAAAATCTTGAGGAAGCTCTCCATTCAAGTTATTGTCATTAAGTTGTAACCATTTCAAGGATGGATTGTTACGGCCTAAAGAACTCGGTAAGGCACCAGATAGCTTATTTGAACCAAGTATCATCACATTCAGGGATAGATTCCATAGGCATTTGGGAATTTTCCCAGTCAACCTGTTTCTAGAAAGATCAAGAACAAGCAAATCTCTCCTTTTGCATAACCACTTTGGAATCAACCCGCTAAAAAGATTCTTTTGCAAGAGCAATGAGCTTCCCGATTCATAACGTACCTCCTCGTATACAGAAGGAAGGTTCATCAGAGGACCGGTTAGTTTGTTGTGAGAAAGGTCTAAGACACGTATGATAGGCATCAGGCGCAACCATGTGGGAAGAGGTCCAAAAAGGCCAGCATTCGACAACACTAATTCCTCAAGTTTCGTTTGAGATTGAAGCCATTGTGGAAATCCATTGTTAATCTTGCAAGAACTAAGTCGAAGGGATTTTAATTGAAACGGAGGTATCCACGCGCGTGAAATATTGAAAAGCAATTTATTGTTATAATCCGCATTCAAGTACTTCAACATTGAGAGGTTAGCAAAAAGGTCTTCCGAAACCACTCCTTGAAAAGAATTGCCAGAGATGTCTAAAAGATGCAAGTTGGTGAGTTGCCCAACCGAATTTGGAATGGGTCCACTTAACAAATTTGAAGATACTGAAAGCATTCTTAATGAAGTTAGTTTTCCCAATGATTCTGGAATGGAACCGCTCAACTGATTATAAGATAGATATAATCCTTGAAGCGATCTTAGTTTCCCTAGAGCTTTAGGAAATGGGCCTATAAGTTCATTGTATGACAAATCTAAACCTCTTAAATTGGTCAATCTTCCAAGGGATTCTGGAATTGAAAGGCTTAATCTATTGAAATCTAAATACAAAATCTCTAATGCATTTTGAGTGCATTTAGATACATTAGTTGATGGGCCAATCATTTCTCCTTTAAGTTTATTGTCTGAACCGATTATTTCTTTGATGTGACACTGTCTCCAGATTCCAATATCGTCAATGTGCATAAAGTTATTTGCAGAAATATCGAGCTTAAGAAGGTTAGGCACGACAGGAATTGATGAATTCAACATGTTCCCCGAAATGTCAAGAGATAACAGAGAACTTATGTTTGTTAAAACTGATGGAAATCTACTTTCAATTTCATTGAAGCTAAGATCCAAGTGTTGTATGTTAGAATGTGTAGTGAAATTAAGATTGGTGGGAGAGAAATTGATATTTTGGATCCAACAACCTGATAAACGCAACTCGAAAACAGAAGGTATCATGTTTATGAAGTGTTCAAATCTCCATGGCCTACTAAGATTATTTTCTGAAAAATCAAGGAACTTTAGGGATGTCATGTTTAGAATTAAGCCAGGGAGCTGACCTCTGAAATCATTTTCACTAAGATCCAGGTGCTTGAACTTAGAAAGTTCTTTACTGGAATTGGGATGACAAGAACCAAGATGAGACATAGAAACTCCACATGCGGACAAACTTAGGTTCAATAAGGAAGGAATCGTGTAAAGTAAGTTATCCAGGTTTTGTACTCTACTAAGATCTACACCACTCAAGTCAAGATGCTCAAGCTTCGAAAGGCCAGAAATCCATGACATATCATCTGTCATCAACTCTTTTAAGTAATATGATGGTGAATTAAGATCAAGAACCTTCAAATTGGAAAGATTTCCAATTTGATGGGGAATTTTACCACTGAACCCTACACTAGAGAGATTGAGATACCTTAGATGTTTGAACGATCCAATAAACTCTGGAATTCGAATTCTGTAGAAATCGTTCCCACTCAAGTCTAGATGTTTTAGATTCACCAACTCTGTCAAACAAGAATTCACCTCGTCACCTTCTAAGTAGTAGTCCTCATCAACGCTATCTAGATTGTCGTCTTCGACAAACAAGCCGGCTCGATCAAATAAGTAGTAGTCGTCCCTGAATGTTCTTCTGAGATGAAGACTAACAACCCTTCCGGTGGCATGATCACAGCCGACTCTTTCCCACTTACAACAGTCATCGCCAACCCATGATGAAAGCATTCCATGGTCATCTTTGAGGCTGCGTTTGAACTTGAGAAGAGTTAGTCTCTCTTTTTCAGAACAAGAAGCTGTTGTGAGATTTCCACCACCCGCACATTCATGTGCCATCGTCACTAATAAGATACATATGAAAACAAGATGGATTCCCAAACCCCAACAAGCATATCCCATGTTTCAACCCCAATTTACTTGTAGAAAAAGATGGTGAAATGAAAAAAAAATGGTTATCTTATGAGTTATGATCATGAAGAAACTAGTTCATATATAAATTCCTCCTTGACTTTAGGCCTTGACTGACAAAAAAACCATGGTTGACCTGAAGTCTTCCCACTACGTGTTATATAAGTTTATGCTAACTTATCTAAGTGGTCATGGCATGCAACTACATAGTAATTTCCTAATGGGTCCATAAGTCGTATGCTAGCATATTCTCTTTGAAAATTCAACAACTAATTAGGATGTACAAAAGAAAGGATATGATTTCGACATTACAAGGGTTTAACACACACATTATACAAGTTCAACTATTAGGATGTAACATTTTTCGCATATTGAAAGACTTAATATATATATATACTACAAGTATTACAAATGGAAACCGACCAAACCCGACCTGTGACACCGATTAAAGTACGAAGATCGGTCCTCAGTTCCGTATTTTCTCAATTTTCAGTCTCAGTCTCAGGACCATATTCATACAATTCAATGTGAATCGAACCGTCTGAATATAGGGTATGTTCCTGTTGGCACCCAATGTTTTAACTTTGCAGGTGCATAGAGATTTAATTAAAAGGGCATCTGAATCAGCTAATATTGTATTGAGTTTGTAACCTCTGTTATGATGAGATTGTTTATTATTTGGTAAAAAATGTTGATATGAATTAAACAATTTTTTTTTTTTTTTTTTTTTTCTAATTACTGTATTATTCTTTGAACAACTTAGCCAATGAAAAAGCCCACAAGTTGTGTAAATCAGCCCATGTATTATTTGGTTTCAGTCCAACCCGAGAAACCAACCGAATGTTACAAATGGTCTGGGGTTTCTTAGCTAGTCGTTCTCGGTGTGGTCAATATTGGTCCTGGTCGGTCCCCAACCCATGAACAGTCTCTATCGTAATGAGTTTCTAAACCTCTTTGGCCGGCTTGAAGATTCTTATAAGTTATATTTTTTTTTTATCAATTATACGTTCAAATCTATATGTTAAGAAAGTTTGAAAGCAAAATACTTGTGTATATTGTTAACCGTTACAATTTACAAGTAGATAGAAGTGTGTTTTATATATTTTAAGTTTATAAAATTCTTTTTTTATATATTTAGTGGCAAGGAAATAGAGCATCTAGGGTGTTACGTTCAGTGGCAAGGGGTGGCGACGCAGCTTGTTGCCCGTATACCTTCTGTTTTGATGTAACTTGGCAAGTATGAATGAAAATAAATAAATTATTGTTAACTTGGAGTCTAGGAGATGGTCTATCCAAAGGCGGCCTAATCTTTTCCGGGCCTAAAGTGAATTCTAAAATTATGGTCTTTTGTAAAATAAAAACACTTGCGGTCCTAATAGTAATTTAGAGGTTAATATCAAGTAAAATATGTAATACTATGAAATATTTAGTTGGGGGTATAGGATGTATTTCAGTCTTACAGTTTGATTCATAATGTTTTTGAAAAGTGTTAGTCTGCTTTTTAAAACATAAGACAAATGCACAATCAAATAAAGCAGGGCATTAATACTCATATTTTTATTCCAAATGGAAATCATCAAAATAGCCTCGTTGACCATTAGAATTAGCAAAATAGGCATCAATTTTTTTCGTTAGAACAGTAGGCAATTCAAAAAGAGCCACTCAGGGATAAACAAGTAAGTGGGGCCGACATAGATGACACCTATAGAGTCAACACTAAACATGAAAAAAAAAAAGATCAACCGGCCCACAAAATAACCAATCAAATAATTACACGTGTAAAATGTTGGCTCAGCAATCGTGCAATATTCTCTCTAGCCGCAAACCCCACGATATCTCTTTCAAGGCTAATAAAATCAGTTATATTCGGCTTTCGTTTCAAAAATTAGAAGCCGACTTATGCTGTGAAGTTTTTCTTCAAGGAGACTAAATGTGAGTGCATTATATTTAACGAGTTAAAAGCATAAAACTATTTACATTTACATTTACATTTACAACTTCAGTCAAACTGTAACATTTTTAAATCACAGCTCCCGGTCTCCAAAAGCTTGGTAGTTGTACAAAGCAGCCTAGCCCGTTTTAGTACAAATATCCAATTGAAAACCCCAGCCAGGCCCGCACCCAAGCCCAATTAGGCCCAGTGTCTTGTTCTAAAGCCAATATCCCATAAGCCAGTTACCTAAAATTAGAGGTGTACAAATTGGGTTTCTATAATACTCGGTTTTGGTATGATTGGGTATTAGAAAATCAGGTATTGAGAGAAACCGGGTAGGGTTCAAGTACAGGTACTAAGGAGAAAAAAGCATACTCTATGTATCAGGGTAGGGTATGGTCAGGTTCGGGTATAACCAAGTATTAGAACCGGGTATGGTTTGGGTATTAATACCCAATTTAAAAAATAAGCTTTTTTTATTATTTTATACGAAAATAAATTCACCAAAAAATTTAAATTTGGTTTTGTAATTTGTAAAGTTAATTATAATAAATCAAAATAACTGAAATTCACTCAAGTTTAAATTATTAGTTTTATAATATGTATCTTAAAAAACTTAAATATAAAAGTTGTAAAGTAAACATAACTTAAAAACTCGGGTATTATATCAGGTATTAAGAAAAACCGGTATCATGTATAGTGTATAACCGGGTTTTGGTATAGGGTATAACCGGGTTCGGGTATAGGGTATGGCTGGTTTTGGGTATTTTCGGGTATAAATTGGGTACGGTTTCGGGTACGAGTGTTTAGTGCAAAATGCATACCCTATTTATACTCTACGGGTAGGGTCGGGTTAGATTGCGGGTATAAAATTATGCACTTTTAAATGTCCGGTTCAGAATACAGGTTTTTTTTGTGCACCTCTACCTAAAATTATGCAGGTTTTAAGGTAAACTAATTTTACATATAAGTGTCCGGTTCAGGATACGGGGTTTTTTGCACCTCTACCTAAAATTATGCACGTTTTAAGGTAAACACGAATTGTAACTTTATTTTAATAATAATAAATATATATTTTTAAATATTTTATTAATTAATAATTATAATATTTTATTATTATATTCACTTTCAAGTTTTAACATATTTTTATTTTACTTTTTTAAAATTATATTTCCTTTTTTATTTATCATTCGTTTTTATTAACTATTTTTTTCTTAAATCATATTTCATGTATGAATTATTTTGATTTTTCTTTAATAACTTATGCTCAATAATTTTTTTCTAAGAATATGAATAATAATTTTATTTTTATAATAATATGTAGCTTTCTAATATTATAATAGTTTATTATTGTGTTTAGTTTAATTTTAACATTTTTTTGTTGTTATTTTACTTTTCTGAAAACCATATTTCTTTTACTATTTATTTTTTGTTTTTAATAATTTCTTTTTATTTTTAAATCATATTTCCTTTATTACATAATTTAAAATTTTTCTAATAACTTACATTCGAAACTTAAGTACGTACTTATGTTTAATTTTCCCCATCAACATGCGGTATAAGTTTTATCAAAATTGGAGTTGTATTTTGATAAAAAAAATTCTAAAAACATAAGTACGTAGTTTAATTTTTCTCGTTAACAATCCGGTATAAGTTTTGTTAAAAATGAAGTTGTATTCAAAATAGAGTATTTATTAAGTGTCGTGATACAGTATGACGATAAACTAAACCGATTCTGTTGGTTTGGTTTTCTAAATAACATGCTTCATTTTCAAATGTCGTTTGTTTTACATTATCATTTGTTTCGTTTCGCCGCAATGCGCGACGTCAACAAACCTAGTACTATCTTAAAATACAACTCTTTAAAACAAAAATGTATATTTACATAATTTTAAGACACTAAAGAGAGTTTAGCGACTTAAAAAGAGGATGAAATTACCCTTCCATCCTTCTATTTAAAGTTGGAAATCTCGGAACTTTCTCACTTTTGTTCATCTCACATCTGATGAGAAAGAAAGTTTGGATAAAAAAAGATTATTATGAAATAGCCCCTTCCTTTCCTAAAGACTTCGTCTATTTCATTGTTTCTTTCTCCCACATTGATAAAGAAACAAAAGTGGAAGTATCAGCTACTCTATAAAGGCAAGTTAAGCCCTTATAATAATTAAATAATTGTATAACTTACATACTTGGTCATTTGTCTAATTTAACTTTTATTTTTAGCCTTTTGGAAAAAGTAAGTTGTATTATTTGATCGTGTGAAACAACTTAATTTTTAATTGAGCCAAACTTGAGTTCAAGATTCCAGCTTGAATTTCATTTTAAGCTAGCTTGGTATGAAAATTTAGTCAAATTTGAGCTAGCTTTGACCCGACTCAGTCTCTAACAAGTGTTATATTCACTGTTACATTGTGCAAGAACCTATATAGTAATACAAAATTGTATGCCTTTATTCCCTTAAACATACTATATATTCGGGAAATAAATGTTTTATATTTTTATCTGTTTTCGAAGCCATTGTTACAAGGTATTGTTTTTAAATAAAAGAAAGAGAAAATTACACGTTTTTCCTTTATCTTAATACCATTTATTAGGCGGTATCCTTTGGAACGAAAATTGAAGGTATTAAACTTTATGTTTAAAATTCTTGCACGTTTTATCCTTTACACTAAACTCAGTTTGAAAAGTCAGTTAACTATGGTCACATGATACGCACAAGAGGGTAAACTACCAAAACACTAATTTTCAATGTCCAACAGCAAGGGAAGCAAGGTGTGAAACTAGGGCTTCTCCATTCATGTTCAATTCTTATGAATAAACATGCTTTTCTGCCAATGTGGGAAAGAGGCTGCAATCCTAACATCGTGGACTAGTAGGAACTTGGGTCGGGGATTTTACTCATGTCCTGAACCCGTAAGTAATTTTAATTTCAATGGCATTTGAGAAATTTGTGATATAAAAAGCCTTAGGGGGCTGTTTGGTAGCCTCTTAATGACTATTCAGATGCTAACTCTTAATGGTTTAAAACCTCTGAATGAATAAGAGGTAACCTCAAGTCTGAATGGTTAAGAGGTAACCTCTGAATGGTAAATCATCACATGTCACATTCTTCTACCTTCTCATTGATAAAATTCTTAATGGTTCCATTAAGAGGTAGCCTCTTAATGACCATTCAGAGG
Organism: Helianthus annuus; assembly: GCF_002127325.2. Lineage (NCBI taxonomy): Eukaryota > Viridiplantae > Streptophyta > Magnoliopsida > Asterales > Asteraceae > Helianthus > Helianthus annuus. The sequence goes on from NC_035445.2 coordinate 1,807,920, forward strand.
CTACCAAACAGCCCCTTATTATTGTTATGGTGTGTGTTATAGGGCCCAACTTGTCGTTTTATTGGCTGATTCGATCAGGAAAGGTGTCAAAGGTGTATTGATATCATACATGGTTTACTAAGTGGGAAGAATACCTAGGAAGATGCTAATTTCAGTTTGGAACAAGCAAACAACTTTCTTCAGCACGCAAAGAAAGCTATTGAAGGCAAACTAAAAGAATGTGAAGCAAAACCAAGGAAGTTGAAAAAGTGTTTGGTTGTTAGTTGGATTTTGTTCATCTTGTATGTACTGTTTTTTTAGGTTAAGTAGTATGTAATGCATGTTAGTTGATGTAATGTAGGTCATTATGGTGTTTTAGTGATGTAAGTTATGGTGATGATGTACAACACAAATCTTAATGTAGTGCAACATGTTTTGTGAACATGTGTTGTGCAAGTAGCTTTGTGTAGTTTTGTGTAGTAGCATTGTTCAACTGGCCAAATTGACCAAACAAATTGGTTCACAAACTAATGTCCAAAAAAGGATACAATGGTGCACAAATGATGTCCAGATGTCACATATACGACCCACTGACGAAACAAAGCATGTATAACATAGATGACCAAAACAAAGGACCAACAATTAAACCTTGCACAAACTAATGACTAAACAGATGACCAAACACAATGGTGCACAAAATGATGTCCAAACACTACACAAACTAATGACCAAACAAATGACCCTAAAGAGAGTACACTATATAAACCATGCATAACACAAACTAATGACCCGTTTTGATTACCTTGCACAACCTATAGAGATTACCTTATGCAAACCAAACCTGACCCAACGCACAAATAAAGACACTACATATCTAATTAACACCCATAACATAAAATACCATATTAGTTAACATCCAAAACATAAGGTTGTATCAATTTTCATATATAAACCCCTACCTAAACTAGCAAAATAAAGACAGCCACAATATACATAAACCAGCCTACATGTTCAAAACACAAAAAGTGTTAATAAGGCTGCACAGTTCTAAAAAAACCCCAACTAACACCCCCATTAAGCCTTTCCACCCTTCACACCATTTCCACTTTTGTTTTTCCACCCTTCAGAGTTTTTGCTTACAGTTCCTAGCGTTGTGGCCTTTCTCCTTACACTTGCTACATGCCCCTTGAGTGTGCTTCTTTGTCAATCTAGGCATGTCTTTAATTTCAGCTGCAGACCTCTTTCTTAACTTCTTTGGTCTACCCACTTAATTGCGATGCTTTTGTGGTGTGATAGTTGTGGGAAGATCATTTTTTGTCCACAAAGACCTACCATTTAGGGGGTTAAATTTATGAGAATACACCAGCTTCCACCTTTTCACTGTGTACACCGGATGAGCCCAACTCTCTAAAGCCCCAACCCTTCCTCCAGTTTTATCCACTACCCAAATTGCAACCACAACATGTCTGCATGGCAAATCTCTATAACCCCGACCCTTCCTTCATTTTTGGGGTCTATACCGAATGTTGATATTATACTAATACCATAATGAATAGAACTAATACCAACAGAATTCACACTGCAACACGTTGCATAATTGTTTAAGTATATTTGTTACAAAGAAAAATTAACAATATTTGACAACCACCCAAACTTTGAAAACTCCTAACATATAATTTTTTTATCAAAAAATATTATGGATTTAATTTTAACTAGAACTCGTAAAAAAACTTGAATCGTGAAATAAATGTATGGTAACAAAAAAATATTGTTCAATTTACACTTATGTATTTATTTTTTTACTTGCGTAAAAATAGTTTTCTTTTACATACATGTAACTGCACCTCACTTGTATATAACTTCATGATTATTTTTTACGAGTTCTAGGTAGAAGTAAATTCAGTATCAAAGAAAAAAGTTATGAAAAAAAAAATTCGTTTGATAGCACTTCGAAGATTCTCTTTAGCAAGGATGGTTCTTATTTTATCTTTTCCACATAATATATATAGGGTAGGGATTCTAAGATAAGTTCACCCTATTTGAGAAACTTGAAAAACATTCTCGACCACACATTTCCCTAAACTTTTTGTAATATACACATATCTATTGTTTAAAATTGACTATATACATATATTTTTATTGTCAAATCTTGAATTACAGGCATGTGTATATAGTCAATTTTAAACTATACATATTTGTATATTACGGAAAGCTTAGGGAAAATGTGTGGTCCAGATTGCTTCTCAAGTTTCTCAGTTAGCCTAGTGCTTCTCACACGATTCTAACCCTATATAGAGTAGGGTTCCTACGGAAAGTGTGTTTTTCCTAGAAAGTCTAGGAAGCGATCTTGTCCATCCGATTGGTGTGTTTAAGGGTTGAGATCAAATCAATGGCAATCTTGTAATAATTTACTATATTTAATAGATTGTTTTAAATGAGGAGGGGCAATTTCGTCCTTATGTGTGTTTTAAATCAATCAAAAATAACCGTCAGAGATATCACATCTCCTTAATACACGCCATTTTCCCTCTCTCTCTTTCTCTCTCTAAAATCATACCAAAAATACAACGAAAACCCTCTAAAATCATACCAAAAATACCTAAAATCATGGATCAAGATAAGAGATTTACCAACTTCTATATACGTAAGATCCTCCCAACATTGTGTTCTGTGTTTTAGTAGGCGATTAGGGTTCAATCGTGTTCTACATTGAAATAATTGATGTTTGAAGGGAAGAGATTCAAAGAACAGAGGGATTTGAACAAGATGGATGGAAGCAGAGATGAAGTCGCCGGAAGAAAAGTTGAAGTTGCTGGAAGCACAATTTAAGTCGCAAGAACCCTAGGTGTGTGTTTAAAATAACAAATGTTTGTAGGTATTCCGTTTGTTGTGGATGACTCTGCTTGCTGGGGCGAAATCTGCTGATGTAAAACACATTTGTATGAATCTGCTTGCTGTTAAAACACAGCTGTATGAATATGAATTGCTGTTAAAACACAGCTGTATGAATCTGAATGATAAAACACATTTGTATGAATCTGCTTGCTGTTAAAACACAGCTGTATGAATCTGAATTGCTGTTAAAACACGGTTGTATGAATCTGAATGATAAAACACATTTGTATGAATCTGCCTTCTGTTAAAACACAGCTATATGAATCTGAATGATAAAACACATTTGTATGAATCTGCTTGCTGTTAAAACACAGCTGTATGAATCTAAATGATAAAACACATTTGTATGAATCTGCTTGCTGTTAAAACACAACTGTATGAATCTCTTAAATCACAGTTGTATGAATCTGAATGATAAAACTCATTTGTATGAATCTGCTTGCTGTTAAAACACACCTGTATGAATCTGAATGCTAAAACACAATTGTATGAATCTGCTTGCTGTTAAAATACAACTGTATGAATCTGAATGCTAAAACACAACTGTATGCATCTGCTTGCTGTTAAAACACAACTGTTTGAATCTGAATGCTAAAACACAACTGTATGAATCTGCTTGCAGTTAAAACACAGCTATATGAATCTGAATGTTAAAATACAGTACCAAGAACATGCTGATAGATTCCAGCAAGAAAACGAATGAAAGATTGATATTAAGTGAGATAAAAAATCGAAAACAAAAAATTCCGAAATTTATGGATAGTTAGTTATTGAAGATAATTTCCTAAAATAAAAATAGATTGTGAAAGTACATAAATGCCCTTTTAGATAAAATCCTTCAATGCCACATGTCGCGTTCTTATTGCTTCCTAGACTTTCTAGGAAAAACACACTTTCCACCCAACTCCTATATATATATATATATATATATATATATATATATATAGGGTAGGACTACACGTTTTCTCTAAGCAGTTTTTTTGTCAATCGCCCCCTTTTCAATTTTTTTTAAGTATACATGTGTACATTTCCAATTTTTAAATTATACATATGTGTACATTGTCAACTTTTAATTATACATATATATGTGTATATTATCAAACACAAATGCATGATACTTATTTTAATTATACATCGTATACATTGTCAACTTTTGATAAAAATATATATGTTTATTATGTCAAACATTTATGTACTCAAGAAATATAAATATGACAATAGTACCAAAAACATTATAAGGTCAAGTGATATACACGTTGTGCTTAGGTGGCACCGTGGAAGACAGAGGATCATTGCGTTGCTCCCTCATCCCACAAATTTGGTGTCCCCCCTAGTCCCACAAATTTGAAGCCCTAGGTGTCGTCACCACCCCGCTCATCGTTCACCCCCACCCACCCCCTCTTGCTTTCTCTCTCTCTCCCTCTCTATATAAGTGTACTAAAAATATATAAAAAAGGAGTGGATTATGAGTGATGAGTATAACATAGGTTGAATGATAGAGGCGAATAACGAAGGGGGTTATTGGTATACATTTTATGCTTAGGTGGCGCCGTGGAAGAGAGAGGATCACTGCATCGCCCCCCTCATCGCACAAATTTGACGCCCTAGGTGTCGTCACCACTCCGCTCATCATTCACGCCCACCCATCCTTTCTCACTTTCTCTTTCTCTCTCCCTCTATATATAAGTGTACTGAAAATTTATAAAAAAGAGTGAATTATGAGTGATGAGTATAACATAGGTTGAGTGACGGAAGTGAATAATGGAGGGGTGGTGAGGTGGCAATGAATGTGGGTGTAATCCATGACCTAACGAATGGTTTAAATATAAAATAAATTGCTTTAACCTAAGTGTAACTCTAACCAACCAACTAGGTATCATGTAAAATGTCACCTTTATAAACTTTTAAAGGGACTTTGTTTAAAGTTGACTATGCATGACAAATGACGTTTATACTTGTGACATAAAACTTTAACAAGGCTAATAACTACGGTAATGCCATAGAGTTTCTTGTAAGCCACTGGTGTTATAGAGGGTTACCTATTGTAGAGTAAGTCATCATTCAGGTAAAGTATGTTCACACGCTTAGGCAACGTAAGCCTCGTGCCATTTATGTACCATTGAAATTTGTAAGGATCATGTTTGCTTAATTATGATAATTGCTTTTATCATAGAAATAAAAACGCCTTGATGTTTTGAATGTGAAATGTTTGTGAATAGTTAAAGTATGGACTCCCAACGTCAATTGACATGTTTTAACATGTATTTCAGGTGAGTTTGTGACATATAGTAGCAAGGCTAAAGAGTCGGAAATTTAAGGAGTGAACATGATGTTATGAGGAAAATTGTGGTGTGACATAGGCGGTGTTATAAATCTGTATATTTAAACTCATCTCCTAAGCCAGACTTGAACTCAAAGCCATTTTAAATGGATAGCACCTTACAAACACCTTAGTACCATTAGACCAAAGGTCAATTGGTAGCTTTTAGTATTACTAAGTTCTGTTTTGATGTGTGTGTATATATAATATATACACAAATTGGAATTTGTACCCTTCATTGTCAATGTTGATATAGTTTTTCTTTTCCTTTGAGAACATAATCTTTCAATAAGCTTCCACCAATATACTTAACCTTTTGAGGGTCGTGGAAACCTTAATAATTAGTATCACATTGTAAGAACCCTAAGTGAAGTCATCCCATGAAGCATGTTAAGAATTTTCTAAACAATAAAACCGTGAGCTTCGGAGTATGAACTTTGTAGATCTTCATATTGAGTTTATGGCTTTCAGACGTAATACACAATGTTAGGTATATATGATATGAAGTTATAGGTTTCCACTATATATTATGCATACAAAACTTATATTTTAGGTACATATGATATTTTACAAGTTTAAATGGTTATAGCATTCTTATTTTCTAGAACAAATTTCATACTTATCTCCCGAAACTTGCAATTGACCTTATGTTGTGGGTCACAATATTTTATCTAAAAAAACACGCTACTTATAAATTCCATGTCGGGGGGAGTGTATGTAACACCATATTCGGACAATGTCAAAGATATGTATCTATTTCGTAAAGTATCAAAGATACCCAAACCAAGATTTAAAAAGCACTATAAATCATGCGTTGAAAAATTATATTTCAAAGTATATTCGATATTTACAAGTTTAAAAGGTTATAACGTTATCCTTTCTCGAAAGGAATTCCATGCATCTCCCCCGTAACTTGAACCTTTCTTGTGGGTCACATCTTATCATGAGAACACGCTATTAATAGTTTCCACGTCGAGGGAATGTATGTAACACTAGATTCGGGCCGCATAGACGACAAAGTTTGGCCAAGTATCAAACACAACTACTACCATTGTTTGGGAAATTGATCTATAAGCTAAGAATGATATGGACGTTTATAACTTTCTTAGGGCCATGATATTCCATTTTTCCACTCAACAAGTTGACCCCAGTTACCAAGGATGGTATGGTGGGACAAAGTTTTAAATAACATCCAACTTCTTTTGAGATCAAGTTATTACATGATATGTTTGATTTAATTACTTTTTCAAATTATAATGATTTCATGAATTTCTTCCATATGAACATGTATGTGAAAGCAATTAGCCTCCATGTCAATGATGGAAGTACAATTTGTGAGGAGTAAAAATCGTAAATGAAAAGGTACAAAGTATTATGTTAGCTATGATTTATTAAACTTTAATAATTTATATAACTAATACATATGCAAACATTATTTATAATTTTCTAAAAACAAATTTACCTGGTTTGTGACATGGGTACACATGATCATAAGTCATAAACCCCACCTTACTCGTGACTAGGGTGTTGAACAGTTGTCAAACTGAGAAACCTATTTGTGCCTATCTTTAAGGTACTGTTTTTTGTTCACAACCACATCCTTACACGACTATATCAGCACTTTTATTTTTTTTAATAGTTGATGACTATTTTGATCTTGTTAGTATTAGACTATAATCTAACAAAAACATGATATTGTATTTCAAAGCTAGAGAAATAGATTAATGAAATTTTATAATTTAAAAATGCAACTGCTAACTAATAAATATATATTATTGGTTAACTGAATTATCTAATAAAAATATCCAGTTAAATTATTATTTTAGCTTTTACACTTTTACATATGATTTTGGTGCACATATATAAGTGGGTGCCTTTTAACATATCTAAGAACCTGAAGACAAGATACAGTTTAAGGTCATATCACATCACTATAGGACATCATGATAATGATAAGTCACTCTTTAGTACATATAATAGGGCATAAAGATTGTTTCACCATAAATAAAGCATTTTTGGTGCATTGACTGTATTTTTTTTAACGTCAAATGCATTTTTCTATTGAAGAGAGGATAACTCAATAGTTAAGTGTGCTTGACTGGGAGCAATCCTAGGGTGGGTGACCTCTTCGGAAGTTTTCACCCTATCAACCAAAAACAAATCTGCGATCTTCTCATGGACAAAATGGACAATATTGGTTGATACGGCACGTCAAAATAATCCAAATTAAGCTACTTCTATCATTAATTGGTTTTATAAGAAAACCACATTTTAGCTTATGTGCTGGGCTTCAAGGTCTTGAGTAGTAAAATAATCCTAAGAGATTTTTTTAAGTTGTGAACACCTTGATAAAACTTGGCCTTTTACAAATTACAACATATGATGGCATGATAAACTCAAAAGGTGAAAATTTTGAAAAAAAAAACCTTTATAATTTGTCTACCTCGTTACTTTCATCATGTTTAAAGATATAGCTATTTCACACAGACACATAGTATATATAACACCTCTAAAATTTGTGAAATAACATATATACTTAACTCATGTTTTAAGTACATTGTACATTATGCTATAAAAACATATATTCCAAGTATACATTGATATGTTACAAGTTAAAGCTGAAATATTTTCTCCATCGTAGGACAATTTCACATACATCTCCTTGAAAAAGCGATTAGACATTTTGTCATGGGCCGCAACATTTTTTCATGACAAAAGCAACATTTATAAGTTCTTTGTCGAGGAAATGTATGTAACACTTTAGATTCGGACCTCATTGACAAACTAAGTAGGCTAAATATCAAATACAGCTAGTGTCATTGTTCGTGAAAACGATCTACATAGTGATAATGATATGGACCTTAATGTTATTGCAGAAGTCTCATATGACTATAACTATCTTAGGTCCATCATATTTTCACCAAAATGAAGACACATTTGTCATTTTATGTTAAGACACATGATTGATTAAACTTTGATAATTTATGTAGCTATGATATTTATATACTACTCGGTGTTTTTCTTTAAAAAACAAATTTACCCAATTTGTGACATGGGTACCCATGTAATGAACCCCACCCCAATTCTTGAGCCATCAAAGATGTTATCATTTTTTTAACGTCCAACAAAACCCGAATACCTGGTTACACCTATGGCAAAGACCACCCACGTTTGCGATTGCAAACAGTGTTGGTGACCCAGTCCGTCAAGATTTCCAGAGAAAACCCACCGCCGGAAGACGCCACTATGGTGAAACCCCTAGCTGGCGCATGACTTTTTGTCACAAACAAGATTCTAACCAGAAACCTCTCCTAAAGAAAGTAACAGGGAGATACCGCAAGATTCTACCGGAAACTCAATAGTATTACCGGTGTTGGAATATAATTATGAGATTACAATTGTTCATTTTTTGTTATACGTATTAATGAACAAATATAAAAAATTATATTCATTCATTTATTCGGTTAAAATTATAAGAAGGCATACGAACAAAATCTAGTGAGCATTCATATTCGTTAGCTTTGCTTCCAACCCACTTTCCAATCTCCACTACTTACTTTATTAATTCCAGACTTCAATTTTTTTAACTAAAAATAAGTCTAGCTGCATTGCGGCGGGGTTCGAGAATAACCATGGTTGTAAAAGTCGTTAGGCGCTCCCTAGTCGGTCGATCGGGGAGTTGAGAGTACTCGACCTAGCCGGAGAGTACACGGGGAGTACTCGGAGATGCCAAATTATAAAGAAATTAGTTTTTGGAAATAAAATATATGTCAAATAACATAAATTTACTAATATTTATAACAAAATACGTGAAATTGATATTTATTCTTTAACTAGAATTACGACCCGCCGCAATGCGGCCGGGATTCTGTAGTTATAACTAAGTCGATTTAGGATACGCACGTTATGTTGAACCTGTCAAACGGGAAAAAATAGACGATGTAAAAACGTTCACCCACACACGCACGTTGCGTCGTGTTAACTCGCGTTAGAACGAAACGTAAAAACGTTAAACCAAAGACGCACGTTGCGATGTGTTAAGTCACAAAATTTCGAATGAACCATAAAGCGAAAAAAATTGAAAAATCCCCAAAGCCAAGGTTACAACAACGGAACAACCATATGAATAACCATTTTTTTCTTTGAAAACCCCCCAAAAGCTAAGATTACAACACATAAGAAAAAAAATCAAAGTGGTTAAATCGCAAAAGATTGAAACTTTTGAATTAGAAGTGAAAAATCAAATTAATTAAAGGGGTTAAATTACCAAAGATTAAACTTTAAACTTAAATTGTCAAAGATTAAAACTCTAGGGTTAAAAAGGAAACAAAGATTAAAACTTTAATCTTAAATTGTCAAGGATTAAAACTTGAAGGTTAAAAAGGAAAATTCCATTTATTTTTTGAAAAACTCCCAAAGCTAAAGTTACAACAACCTTAAGCACAAGTTAGTTGCTTATTTATAGGTTAATAATATGATAGACGTAGAAATTATGTTTTATTTTATTTTAAGTCAAACTCGGCCCGAGTTGACCCACTAGATCCAATTTTGGCCAATGTTGACCGCATTTGATTGATTCCGAGTAATTAGTCGGAGTTGAAGAAAGTCGTCTCGGCAGCCTACCTTGTAGCGACTACTCGGGGTGTACTCGGCCTTGGAGACCTTGTTTTACAACCATGAGAATAACAACGACAATTTTACACCAAAAGGAATAAGAATACCAAAAACATAATACATTTCAATATTGATTGCTTATACAAAGATTACAAAACTTACAATCAATGCTTACGGATGCTAAATACAACCCTACCAATTTCTCTCTATACTATTATACTATCCCTAATGTAAGTGTGTGACACGACCGCTTGTTTGTCTTGGATCGTCCTTTGGTCCTCCAATTGGTCTGACCAGTCGGTCTCGTTTTAGACCTTGGCCTACCTTCTTCCTCCAACCACCATTCATTGTGGGTTGTTTTTTGTTTAGCCTTTGGTTTTGGTTCAGCCTCTCTGTGGCCCTTTTGGCCCCACGAACCTGAACCCAAACCGGTCATGGTGCCATTTCGGCTTGTATGTTCTCCTCATCCAGGTCCATCCCCTTTGACCACCTTTTGGCCCCATGAAACTGATCACGACTCCTCGACTTCACTTTGAATTTTCTTTTCAAGTTCGTACAGGGCATGTCCTTCGAACACCGTATGGACCCAGTCAACCGAAACTTTAGCAGTTTCGTTTCCACTCTTTGCAACCCATCCAAGTTGAAGTATAAAGGTCAGTTTCACAATAAGAAATTGGTGTTGGTTCCAAGGGTTAAAAAAACAAAAATCAAAATTGAGAATTTATGTAAGGGCCTTGATGAGTAATAACCTGAGCCTTGGAGAAACCACAAATGTAGATGAAAATTGAAGGTTTAAATCAATGTTTTAGTTTTGCTTTTAAGTGATTGGAGTTTTTACTAATCATTTTGGAAGCCCACAATGCCTCGACTTCTTCATTTGGTAAAATACGAACCCAACTCAAGTTTCCTTAAATTAATGGTGTATCAAATCATAAAGTTGGTAGAAATCATTGATTCTATTACATAGCCAACTAAAAAACTGGCAAATTGTATACTTTGTGAATTTTGGGCCAAATATTAATATATAGAAATAAGAGGTAACTAAGGCGTCCATAGGTGTACAAACATCATTAATGATGCACAACATTAGAACACATAATTGTTCAATATTAACCAATTTAGGAATTGGTTATAGGTGTTCTTTAATGAAATTTGACTTAGTTTGACACAAAAGGTTATTTTGCATAGATTGCACTAAAATCAATATTTGAGTGTGTTCAAAATAAAATATGTTGTTAGAGGTTGAAAATGACAATAAGTTGTGAAGCATGTTTTAGCTTGAATTGTGGGAAAGATTATTGATTAATAAGATTTTCTAGGAGTATAACCATGTTCTATTACATAGTGGGGTGAATAAGGTGTATCACTTGGTGTAAAAGCAAATAATGACGTATCACTTGGTATAAAAGTAGCAACGGTGTTCGGTGTATCACTTGGAGTAACATTCTCAATGATTGAGATTAGGAATCTCACATAAGGGTTACACGTTTGGTTGTTGTAAAATGAGGTCCACAATCTTGTTAGGTTTAAATCTTCATAACTAGTGACGCAAAATTCTACGTAATCGCTATTTATGTAATTGGTAGTGTTGGAAATTTTAGTGAAAATGAGTTTTTCACTAAATATTTTGGACATCAATAATATTTATATATGTATTGTATAAATAATTATTTATGGGTTTGTGTTCAAACTATGTTCAAATAGAGCTAAGATGAATGAGATATCGAAGCTTGAAGTTGTATGTTTGGAACAAACAAAGATGAGAAAAATGGATTGAGATTTGTTACCTTGTCCCACATAGGTGGGATGACAAAACTTAAAGTGGTATATAAGGAAGAGCACTCCTTATAAATTGTTTCCTTAAAGGCAAACACTAGTGGGGACCAAAGGAGATGCACCCGCACACATGCGCGCGTGACATGGGCCATAGGCCCAATGTGGGGCACTTTGAACTTCGCACACCGCCTTTGTATTTTTGCCCATTAGCGTGGTCAGATACATGGTGGGTCCGCTTATGGCGCACCCTTGGGTGGTGTAGGCGGATGCCAAGGCATGTCGCATGTCCTTATGGCGCGAGCTCCTTAGGCGTATGGCGCACATCATTGGCGTACCACTGGGTGACTTAGGCGGATGATGTGGCGCAGGCCTCTCAGGCGCGCAAAGAATGCAAATGGCACACGAGTTTGGATGGCGCATGACCAGGTAGCATCCTGGTATGCGTAGTGGCATCCGTGTGGCGCGCGACTCCATATGACGTGGCGTGAGATCCTGGTATACGCAGCGACTTCCAATTAGCGTGTGGCGCAAGAAGGTGTGTCTTCGCGCAAGCGTACTTCAGGTTCAACTAAGGCGCGCCTGCATGCGCGTTGACCGGTCAAACCAGTCTACTTACTAGAGAGTTAATGTTAGACGGTTTCCACTAGTGCCATAAGTTAAATGGCAGTTTTCTTTTACTACCACTTATTATCCATTAATTTAGAGTTTAAACCCTTTTTTATTACAAGATTAATTATCTTGTTAATTACAAGATTAATGATCTTGTTTATGACAATCATTAAGAGGGTTGAATGAGTCTATGCATCTCATTATAAAATGAATATGGTTTATTCATTTGAGAATAAGAAGAAAAATAAACACAACAAATTCTTCTTTTGTTCCATGGAAATTTAGAGAGGAGCACTCTCTAAATTATTCTTTTCTCAACTTCATATTTTCTTAATTGTATGAACACCAAAGTATACCCGGTGCTATCTCGGGCATGAGAGTCATCTCCGGCAGTACACATACTGTTTCGGTTGTTGTACCCTGGGAGACAGAACCGTCTGAGAGGAGGCGCGGAATCTGTTTTAAGGGAAGCGTGTTGAACACGTGCCTCAACCAAAACCGTCAACAATTTTGCTTGTTTTGCAGCGGAGTTTCGATCTCGTAGGTGCGGTTGAAGTTTCCAAAGACATCGACTTGAATCAAGATTGGTACAATTAAATTGTATATTACATTTATTTATTTTAGTTTATGTAACCGATATTGAACTAGTAAAATTTCCCACAAATAATGAGATCTCGTTATTATTTATTTTATTAATATTTTTAATAAAAAGTGAACCTAGTTTCTATAGTTACTAGCTAGAGGTTGATGATGATGACGACGTTAAATTCTAGGAGGCTCTACAAAGAAGTTTTGTATTTGATGATGCACAACGTAAAAGGTTATTAGTTTATTACTAACGAAGAGAATGTTGCCGATAGATCAAGTCGCTAGTGATGTTAAAGGGGAAAATGTCAAGTTTGAATGTTATTACTTAGAGCAATTTGCTACTAACTATGAATTTTCTACTAAAATCAATTTTTGTTAATCAAGAGTTCCTATTGATGCAACTTCATACCAATGACGTTGTTACCGCTGACGAAGTTACATATGACTATCAATGAATATTCTTGTGGTTTCCATTCGGGTGCAAGTTGCTATTGATAGGGCTGTAAACGAACTGAACGTTCAACGAAAAGTTCATGAACCGTTCGGCGGGAAGTTCGTTCATGTTCGTTCGTTTAGTAAATGAACGAACATGAACAAAAATTTTCGTCCGATAAGTTAAATGAACGAACATGAACAAAGGTCTCGTTCGTTCATTTATGTTCGTGAACGTTCGATAACGTGTTCGCGAACGTTCGTTCGATTACGTTCGTTTATGTTTGTTCGTTTACGTTCGTCCATGTTTGTTTGTTTATATTATTCATTAAAGAATAATTTTTTTATATATTCTATTTAAATTATATTATCTTTTCTTTTTATATTTGTCATATTCATATATATGTATATTGATTATAATAATAATTATAGATATTAGATCATTATAATGTGTTTAAAATGATTAATAATCAGCATATAAGCATATATATGCACTGTTTTTATCTATTAGTTACTTGTGTAATGTAATCCTCGATAGTTAGGTACTATCAAACATTAAAAAATTGATGATTTTGTTAATGTAACCTGAAACATTAAAAAAATATACCGATGCACATTTTTATGTTGTATTTTTATTATACTGATTATAATTGTAACTTAAAGTACATATTAATTTACATCACAAATTACAGTACACAAAAGTTCCTAATTTTAAGTTTATTTACAAATTGGGAAAAGTTCTTGTACAAATAATCTTAACCTACTAAACATACAAATTGAAGGAAAACTCAAAAAGACAAGGTGGCATTTTTGTAATTATCAATAACTATCAAAGTTACTCTACAAATATACCTAAAAAACCTTAAAAAAAAACCTAACCTGCCCCCCTCCCAAACCCTACCCCAAAAACCTAAAAAAAAACTAACCCTCCTCCCTCCCCCCCCCCCCAAAAAAAAAAAAAAAAACACCTAACCCCCCCCCCCCTACCCACCCCTAAAAAACCTAAACCCCTCACCCCCCAAAAACCTAACACCCCCCCCCCCCCCACCCAAGCTAAAATGCTAAAAACTAAACTCCCAAAAAACCTAAAAAATAAAAAATAAAAAAAACACAAAAAATTATTTTATTTTATTTTTTAACATTTTTTATTAAAAAATCGCTACTTTTAGTAGCAGCAAAAAAATATTTTTTTAACATTTTTTTTTGCTAACAAAATGTAGCGATTTTTTTATAAAAAAATATAAAAAAAATTGTGTTTTTTAGGTATTTTTGGTTGAGTTCACATTTGTATAGTAACTTTGATAGTTAGTGGTACCGTGCATTACCCTTGATAGTTAGTGGTAATTACAAAAATGTCACCTTGTTTTTTTGAGTTTTTCTTCAATTTGTATGTTTAATATGTTAAGATTATTTGTATTTGATCTTTTGCCTTTACAAATTACCATCATGCTATTATTTGTATATTAACGGTGAACATCCGCAACATAACTGAGAAACAGTATGTTTATATTATTGATTTAAATAAAAATTGTAAACCCTAATACCCAAATCACACTTTCTTCTTCACTACATTGACACTTTCCTGAACCAACCTCCATCTCCATCTCCATCACCACATCGATAACTTTGGCTGATGGAACTATAGTGCATCAGTGCAACCATTGTGGGGAGAAAGTAAAGAAGTACAAAGATGGAACAACCACACCAATGCGTAGACACCTTCAGGAGTGCCCGAAATTAAAAGTGGTGCAGAAAGGTCAATTAAAGTTGAATGCTATGCCTGGAAAATCAGATGGTGCATCAGGTATTCTAAATTGGAAGTTTGATATGACTAGGATGAGAGAGGTTATTCCTCATATGAACATGGTTCATGAGTTGCCATTTAGTTTTGTTGAGTATGATCTCTTTAATGTGTTGATGAAGGAAGCTAATCCATCATATACCAAGATCTCACGTGCAATGGTTAAGCAAGATTGTATATCTGCTTATGGAATTGCAAGAAAAAGAATTCAAAAATTGTTAAATTTAGTCAATAGTTATAGCATTACAACTGATATGTGGACATTAATTCAGAATATTCATTACATGGTTGTTACATGCCACTTTGTTGATTCAGATTTTAAGCTACATAAATGCATACTGAATTTTGTTGAGGTACCTCCACCATATACAGGAATTCGTATACATGATTGCCTCTAAGAGTGTCTAAAAGAGTGGAAAATTGAGAAAAAGGTTGTTACTTTAACCGTTGATAATGCTAAAACTAATGATGTGGTGGCTAAGAAGTTAATGGAAAACGTGTCTATTCAAAAGAAGTTTTCGATTGATGGAAAAATGTTTCATGTGCGTTGTTGTGCACATATTCTGAATTTGTTAGTACAGGATGGTTTAACAAAGATTAAAGACATAATTCACAATGTTCGTGAAAGTGTGAAACGCGTGAGTGCATCTCCGGGTCGATTGCATACCTTTAGTGAGCTTTCTAAGCAATTACAAATGCCAAAGAAGCATCTAATCTTAGACGTTAGTACTCTGTGGAATGCCACATATGCTATGTTATCCACAGCTTTTGAGTTTAAAAAAGTGTTTGTGAATTATGCCGAGCGGGAATCTACATGCAAAACTTTGCCTAGTGAAGAAGATTGGCAAAAAGTTGAAGATGTTTGCCATTTTTTGGGACTTTTCAACGAGGCCACAAAAGTTATTTCAGGTATTAAATTTTATTTCTTGCATGCATGCTACATTTGAATCATTAACAAGCGTTTACTCTTTTTTCCTAGGCTCTGAGTATCCAACATCCAACTTATTTCTTCAAGAGTTATACGAGATAAAAGAAGCTATGGATGATTTATTTTTGGATGAAGGTGACTGGATGAAAGATATGGTTGCTGAGATGAATTTGAAATTTAATAAGTATTGGGGTGAATGTAATTTGTTGATTCCAATTGGTGCTGTTCTGGATCCTAGATTCAAGATGAAATTAATTAAATTTTCTTTTAAAGCCATTTATGATGCTGAAAAGGCTGAAGAAGAGATTAAGTTAGTTGAAGAAACTTTGAATGAATTGTTTAAAGAGTATGTTGAGGCTTGTAAGGAGCCTAATGCTGGCTCATCTACAAGTTCAAATATTGGTAGTGGTCAAACTGGGAGCAGTAGTATACCTAGTAGTTCTATCTTTACCACTTCTAGATTTGGTAGGGGTATCAAGACCGGTAGTGCTAAATATGAGCAACATATTAGAAGTGTTGATTGTGTTGAAAGTGTGAAGTCGGAATTACTCACTTATCTTGAAGAAGGCGTATTGATTCCTGAACCAGGTGAGCATTTTGATGCATTGGAGTGGTGGAAGAATAACAAACTCAAGTATAAAATTTTATCCAAAATGGCTGCTGAAATTTTAGCAATTCCACTCACCACAGTTGCCTCAGAATCAGCTTTCAGTGCCGGTGGGAGGGTTATTGATCCACATCGCGCCTCTTTAGGAACTAAGATGGTGGATATGCTTATTTGTGGGGCTGATTGGTATCGTCATTATTATGGGTTGCAAAAGAAGAAAAAGAAGGTAATGTTTTATTATTGTTGAACATGATTATTTCTTTTATTATAGTGTATGCCTAATTTCCTTGATAATTGTAGGAAAATGATGACGTTATATATGTTGAACTTCCATGAACTGAAGATGGGATGACGTTAGTGCAATGAAGATGGTGAATTCGTGATTATTATGGTTTATGTTAATACTTTTTGGGATATGCTAATACTTTTTGGGATATGCTAGTACTTTTGGGATAATTATGTCTAGTTGTTCAAGTATGCTTTAGATAAACTAAAATGTCTAATACTTTTGGATGTTAGAATCTTTTGAACGGTGTTTATGTTAATTTTAGTTTATCTATTGGAAGAATGAAGTTGAATGTTATGGATAATTGATGTTGTTTTAATTACATTAATATTTGTTTGTTTGTGTTCATGAACCGTTCGTTTATGTTCATAAACTGTTCGTTTATGTTCATAAACTGTTCGTTTATGTTCATGAACAATTCGTTTGTTAACGTCCGTGAACCAGTTCATTTGTGTCCGTTAAGGATCTTAACGAACGAACACAAACGGACATGAACAAATTCATATCCTTAATGAACGAACACGAACAAGAAAACTCGTTAGGTCCTCTGTCCACGAACCGTCCGTTTGTTCGGTAAAACCTTGGCGGACGAACATGAATATGGTCCCGTTCGGTCTGGTCCGGTCCGTTTACACCTCTTATTGATAAAAGAGTACATATGAGAGGATTTTGAAGAAGGTGGGGATGCGATAATATAGATAGACTCCTCTAAGATTTTGCAATATTTTGCAACTCTTTGTTAAAATAGTTTTGATCACAGTTGTTTTTTTTATCAATTGATTGTAGGAAATGGGTCACATTTTATTAATAAAACTAATAAAAAAATGAAGATACTCTCTTTAAACATTTGGGAAATTGTAGCACATGAACCGTGTACAATTTCAAACGAAAATAAATATGAACTACAACATATTTAATAAGACAATCGATTCCAACCAATATCTTCAAAAGATAAAGTCTTCAACTTGATCTTTAACCGCGTCTATTTGTATGGTTCGTTGTGTTTTCAGTCCGTTGTGTAGGATTCAATGAGGTCTTGAACCACGTCTTCTTGTATAATCATTTCCTACAAAAGGAACAAACAAATGTAGGATCATTTTCAGACCCAAACGAGTCGATCAGAAGAGTAATTCACCAATTCAAGAGGCGGAAACTAATGAATCAATGTTATCTCAGCCGTATTCACTTTAATCTGTCGTTTTATTGATAAAAATGTTGTTTACAATCACGACGACACTTCGGCAGCACTTCGTGGCAAACCGGAAGACAATGTTGACTAACTACTTGATTTCGCTCCAACTGACCTATTTATAGGCCACCCTATTCCGCTTGAACATCACATGTTCGGTTCAAGCGGAATCACAACATAACTACTCAAGCGAAATCAGACTATTACATCTTCGAGCGGAATCAGAAATATATGGGGTTTCGCTTGAAATGACAAGATGTCATGCCAAGCAGAATCACCTTCAAAGACCAAATTCTTGGATTCCGTGCCCTAAACTATCTAGATCTAATCAAGACTCGATACAAGACGTAGGCGACAGACGGATGCACCAACAAACTCCTCCTCGGATGTTGACGGAGTCTTCAGTGTCGAGTCTTCGGTTGTCAAACCTTTAGTCTTTATCAGTCTCTGTGCTTCTCTTCAAAGTATTCTCCATTGTAAGCATCCTCACTCAATTTCTATCCTGATGTCTTCAGACTCCCCCTCTCAATGTGCTAGGATCGTAGTCTGGAAATCACCATCTGCTTAGATATCGGAATCTGGCTTTGATCACTTCTTCATTCCTGCAAACTCTCTACCACACACATAAGTTTCTCAAAGTTTAAATCTTTAGAATTTAGAAACCAATTACAAGAAACAATCAAAATGATTAATTTTCTGAAAACCATTTTAAAAAAATATTCAATCATTTTTCACACACTCTTTATCCAAACCTTGTTCATCAAGTTTAGCACTTGGAATTTTGAAAATCAGTTTTTCAACATCAGTTGTCGAAAATCTTTTTGAATTTTTAAAAGTTTATGCTAAAACACACTAAAAATCTTTTTGGATTTTTGAATGAATATAAATGCAGTAAAGAAATATTTACAGACAATATTTTTGTGAGTTCGTGCAAGAGGATCATATCAGTTTTTGAGACAAATCACTAACACCATTAAGCTTTAAACATTTTAAGCTCTAAACAATTCACCTAGATTGTCAGTATATTGGTCCTCTTAAATTTTCACACAAATTTCAACTGTTCCGAGATACGAGATTAATGTCTTAAAAACTTAAGCTTATTCGCGTGTCCCACTACTTGAATATACTCCCGTATCCAGATCCCAATATTCAGTCTTACAGGTGAGTATACCACAGATGATATCTGTAAAGGGGTTAGATGCGAAACCGTGAGAGCTCAGGTCAGAACTTCCGTTCAGCAGAGAGATGACGGCTTCGACGTTTGGTGTGTCCCCTTTAGAGGATCTTTTCTTCAACAGCAATGATTATCAATTTTATTGCTTAATCATTTTTGCTGAGGGTTGCGCTATTTTTCAAGCAATTGCAGAAAGTATTATACGGGGACTCGGTCAGAATTTCCATTCAGCAGAAGTCCCGAAATAATACCCCAGATATCATTGAGTATAAAGACCTAGTATCTCAGAAAGAGGGACCTTTCAAACAAGATTTCGGGGGTTACCCATATATCCAAGAAATGTTCCCCACGAGATAAGCAAGTTTGAAATTTAGGTTTATATCTCGTCACAATCTACTAAATGTGTAAAAACCTACTGACACATCCGCAGTAAGATTGTTTATCACATTTAAACATTTCATATCTTTAGCGTGTTGTGATAGTCCACTAATGTACTATCATTTCCTTTAAGCAACAAAAACTCATTTTTGATTTTTTCGATGTTTTTGGCTTTTCAAATTTTCTAATGTTTTTGGATTTTCTGAAAAAAACTTACTCCCCCTATAATTCAAAAACATTTAACAAAATTGAAAACAAACTGTACAAGAACATGACAAACTGATGTATCAAGCTTCAGATCATCATCCCTTTGGCATAAACAATCAGAACTCCCCCTAACAACAAACTATTTTCCCATTATGATTTCAAAACACTTAAGTTTGTTTTAATCAAAACGGTTTTTCCGAAAAATTAGTTTGTTTATCAACCACTTGTAGGTTTGGGGTTACTTCATCAATTTGTTTACCAACACTTTTGAATGATAGTTAAATCAAGTTCAACTTAATAACCTTGATTAACCACTTGTAAGATCAACTAACAAACATTTTCAACCAGTTACCATCTGTTGGTTGAATTCTCAAGGTGCCGATTCCTACTCCACACTTACCAACCTGGGAGTTCCGGCAATTCACACTGATGCGTGCTAGTGTGTATATGTTTTAGGTATATATTTTAAGCCCTTTTTACACTTTTTAGCCAAGTTTTAAATTCATAAAACACGATATTTACTAACACTACACACACATATGGGCAAGTGCACCCATCGTGGGCGTAGTATAGTGTTGGTAAGATACCGAGGTCGTCCAAGGACACAAGAGCTTTTAGTACCGGTTTATCCTCAACGTCTAACCAAATCAAAATGTTAGAAAAGATTTTTTAAAACTAAGAAAATAAAACTAAATGCTGAAAAATAAAAATAAAAGTAAAAACAGATAGACAAGATGAATCACTTGGATCCGACTCGTGTATAGTGTAACCTTTGATTATTTTCGCACTTTTGCACTTGTTTAAGAGATTATCTTAGTTATTGTAGTAGGCCCCTCTTTTGAAGGTGACGTTACCCTCAACCCAGTAGTTTGAGTCAGCAAGGATACAATCCTAAAGGGTCGATTATTGAAAGATAATGAATTAAGTTATTAATGCAAATTATGGTAGGCCCCTCTTTTGAAGGTGACGTTACCCTCGACTAAGTAGTCTGAGTCAGCAGGGATACAATCCTAAATAGCCGGGTTATAGTATTAATAGTAGTTTAACTTATGAGGGGGTCAAAGAGTTTGGATCCCCGCCATCCAATACCTTTGGGTATTGAAGGAGATCCTACTAAATTTGACCCAGGTCCCTTGCAGGACCTCTAAACGCTGAACAAGGGCAAGACTCTTACCAAACCGTTCCCTTAACCCCCAACCAGGTAGCCAACATACCTCCATATAGACCGTGGAGATATGAATGGTGAAAATCTTTTATTTTATATAGACAGTAAAATAATGTTAAGACACCACGGACAAACGATAAGGAAGAATCACCTTCAACATAAGAAACTAGTTATTAAAGTCATTAATACAAAGCCAAATAAAAAGTGCAAAAGATTAAAAATAAAAAGTATTACACTAGACACTTGTCTTCAACAAGTGATGTAAGAGACTTAGGCAAACATGGCCTTTGATTGTCAAGAACTCTTACGATCATTCTTGGATCCCGAGACGACTCACACACTCTATGATGGACAATGGATGATGGTGGTGGATGATGGTGTTATGGTGGTGGTGGGTGGTGGGTGAAGTGCGAGAGATGTGGTGTGCCAAGGGATGAGTTGAAATGGCTCCAAGCACTCATATTTATAGGTTGATCAGAAGCCTGGGCACGGCCCCGTGTCCGTCTGACACTCTCTCTCTCTTCATTAATTGTAATTCGCAATTACAATAAATGCGCCTGCAGTACTCTGACCACGCCCCCGTGTCCGCTGGGCACGGCCCCGTGGTGGTCAATAGAAGCTTCTATTAGTTTGTTTTTTCTGCTACTTCTTGGGCACGGCCCCGTGCTCGCTGAGCACGGGGCGTGTTCAGTCTTCTGCCTTCTCTGTTTTGCTTGGGAGGATGCTATCGAGGGGTCGGGCAATCCACTTTTTTCCCTTTTCTTGTATTTATGTTAGATTTTGCTGTCTTTTTGCTTCTTTTGTTAATTTGAGCTCATTTAATCCTGAAAATACAAAAGTAAGACAAAAACACACTTTTTCCAACATTAGTACTAAAAAAGGGTTAGTTTTATGCCACAATTGATATAATTTATATGTTGCATTTTGCGCGTATCAAATACCCCCACACTTGAATCTTTGCTTGTCCTCAAGCAAAACTTTTTATAATGTGGCTTTATTCACTCCCAAATGGAATGGGTAGAAGAGAAGGTTTTTTGGGCTTGTCATAGAGTGTCGGGATTTTCCAAAATCGTTTAGGTTTTATTTTTATTTATTTACAATCCTATTCGTCATGATTTATTAAAAACATTTCAAAAGATAAATTATTTATTAAGGCATAACGTACCTTTTTTAAAATTCCATTTATATACAAGTTCACATACCTCACGGGGGAAATCACTCACACTCGGCCGAAGGTGTATTTTTAGTGAATCGCTCGAGAGCGGCGTGGAACTTATTTCTACCATAAGCTTGCCAAGCAATCAATCCTCCTCCTTTTTAACTTTATACCTTTGTAAATATCAAGAGGACTTCTTGGGTGAAGGGTTAGGCTTGGGCTAAAGGTGGGTGGTTGGGTTAGTGGTTAGTTGAAAAGGGCGAAAGGCGTAAAAAACGTTGGGTTTCGTAAAACATTTTGTTTTTGTGACTTTTTATTTTCAATGAAGTATTTATTCAAACAAGCTTTTGTTTGAGGAGCTTTGTTTGTTTATTTCCAACTTCATCATCATTTTTTTTTTCAAGAGTCACACGAAAACCAAACTTTGTTATTAAAATAAGGGGTAAAAAATGAAAAAGGGATTTTGGTGGGTAAAAAGGGTTTTGGGTTAAGAAATGAAAAGGTTTAGGCTCAAGGGGGTTAACTAGGGAGAATTTTTGGGTAGGTAAAAAGAAAAATGAAAATAATGGTGTTGAAAGAAAAAGGGTTACTCCTAATGCCTCCATCATTTACTTACTTGGGTTTAAGTTGGTAAGGACCGGGAATGAATTATCGTGGAAATTCTAGAGTTGTAAGAACCAAACGGCTATTCACACAAGAAACGAAAAATGAGCATTTAGTGTAAAAGATATGTATTTGTATGCTCTATAAAGGCTCAAAACTCACTTTTGTGGGAATGGGTTTTTACGTGATCAAGTATATATAATCAAATTTTAACTAAGTTTGTCATGCCGTTTCATAATTTTCTTATGTTGGTTCTTTTTATCACGACGCTATCGGTTGTAAATTTGTAAAAATATAACCTTGTTAGAGTTAGAATTCCCAACTTAAACCTAGACAAGTAAAAAAATGCAAATTTTTGGAAAAAAATTGGGGTGATTAGCGATTCCAAATAGAGTTTTGTGTAAGGCTTGTTATTAGGACTTGCAAAATTCAAGGTTTTAGCATCCCCCTACACTTAAATTACACATTGTCCTCAATGTGTCACAAAAATAAGTTTTTAGGTTGACTGAATGTGTAAAATGGTGTTAAAAGCATAATTTTATGTTACTGGCAGTCTGGACACGGCCCCGTGGTGACCGGGCACGGCCCCGTGTTCAGGTGCCAGTGACAAAAATTAAAGAAAAGAAACAGAAGCCTGGACACGGGGGGCGTGTTCCGTGAACACGGCCCGTGTCCAGTTACCTGAACTGGGCAATTTTCTGCAGGATGTTCAGCACGGGGCCGTGTTGGCTGGACACGGCCCGTGCTGAGCTTACTGTAATGAAGAAATTGTTTTCGGATGGCCCTGTTTTCGTGCATGGGCCACGTTTCTCGTTTCCCTTGTTATCCTTCACCATCCAGAGTGTGTTTTATTTCTTATAACACCATCTTAAAACCATCATTTCATTAAAAACCATAGAGAGAACTGCACGATGTTCCTAGAAAAGTAAAAAAAGAAATAAAAACGAAAAATCTTAACTAAATAGGTCAGGGGGTACACAAAGTTATCATAAAGAGTTCTACTTCTTTGTTGAGAAAATTTTGGGAATAGCTTCCCGATGTAGGACTCTTGGCCGATGTTTTTCTTCCTAGATGTTGTTAAAGCCATTCTTCTATCTCCCTTGGGAGGAAGAAGGCGGCTTCATTTTCCTCAACATCTCGCGGAGGAGGGGGAACACCTACCGGGACTCCTTGTACTATCCCTTGCGGAGGCTCCGGGTGTATAGCGTACCATTCGGCGGGTATGATGACTTCGGGAACCACGTTCCATGCCCTTTGGGTTATGGAGTTTTTCCATTTTCTAAGGAGCTTATTTGTATCGGGTGGTTCCTTACTGGTTGGAACAACCCCAAAGTGCCTAAGATACCTTAATTGCTCTAGACTAAGACGAGAACGCAAGAGGTTATCTGTCACACCCCCAAAATCCACCCGCGGAATACCACCGCTTGGGAGCGTGACTGACCAGGATCAAGCCATCAATCATATCAAACATAGCATTTAATAATAATAAAAGTAATTAACGTAAGTCACCATGACATGATTGATGTTTTAAAACCAAATACTGTTTTAAGTAGCGGAAGCATAGTAAAGTAAATTCAAAACGAGTTATGAGTTCGACATCATTAACGATCCATCTGCCCACAACGACCTGCTCCTTCCCTGTGCAAGCTCCCAAGTATACCTAAGGTCCTGCAAGGCATGCAGCAAATAATCAACAAACTAGTTGAGCGAGTTCACAGAAAGTAAGTTCATAAAGTAATGCATAAGTATAGCTAGTGGGGGCTTCCCATACTAGTGTGTAATAAAGGTGGGGGCTTCCCATGTTCATCCTGGTTAATGAGGGCTTCTCATTAACGGTACTTACTAGACTAACTTCCGACCATGTGTTCTTCTTTACCGAGAACAGGAAAACGTACAGGGTCACGTAGGCTTTACGTGACGTGCCCTTCCCCGAGGACAGTGGTACGCGTGGGGGCTACGTAGGCTTTACGCAGCGTGGCCTTCCGACCTGGAAGCCAGTGGATGGTATTGGGTTACGTAGGCTTTACGTAACGTGTCCTTCCCGACCCGGGAGACATATGGAAAATATACTGGGTTACGTAGGCTTTACGTAACGTGTCCTGACTAACCTGAGGACGATGGTCTATAGTCTGGTATATGCGTAAGTACGAGTAACTCCTTTAACAACAACATATTCAACCCAATTCCCAACCCGGGAATCCC
The DNA here is from genome assembly GCF_002127325.2 of Helianthus annuus. NCBI lineage: Eukaryota > Viridiplantae > Streptophyta > Magnoliopsida > Asterales > Asteraceae > Helianthus > Helianthus annuus. The sequence goes on from NC_035445.2 coordinate 1,832,829, forward strand.
ATGCCTTGGCTGTGTGAACTCACCTTGGTTTGCTCGGCAGATACACAAGGAATATAAGTAGCAAGTAAATGGTCACTCACGTCCTATCATGGTTATTATACGAGTCAGGTTCGTATATAGCACGTATATAGTAATCACGTATAGACATGGCAGGCATGTACGCACGTAAGCAGATAAGACATAGCGTGTGAGGATCCAATTGTCTAAGTCCAACAATACCCGGCCCAATAACATAAGCAGCCCAATAACCAAAACAGTTCAGATTCTCAATCGGCCCAATTAGTAAACATATGCTGGTCCAATAACAAACAGTCCACAATTCAAATCGTTGGGCTCAATAGATTGGGCCCGTGACAGTGAAGGCCCAACAGTGTGCGTGTAAAGGGTGGTCTCGAGTCGCAACGGAGATCTCGAGTCGCAACCGGAGATTACGAGTCGCAACAGCTGGTTGCGAGTCGCAATGGAGATCTCGGTTCATCATGGTCTGGTTACGAGTCGCAACGGGACTCGCAACCGTGGTTTCGGCTGGTGCTGTTTGTGGTTTCGAGTCGAGACGGGGAGGTTTCGACTCGCAATCTGAGTCGCAACCGGCTGTGTAACTGGTTTCCATAATTTTAGTCAATTAAATCCCGTGATTTCAGCTAACAGTTTTGGTCAGTTCTGTACCAAATTAATTAACATAATTTTCCACAAATCATTAGCATGATATCGATCAAACATAACAATTTCAACACAAATTCATAAGAACCCTAATTATACCATGCATGAACACATCTAACAATTCATCAACAAACCAACATTCAAGCTAACCCGATGCATACTATAGCCGATTACTTGATCATTCGGTAATACCACAAGAACATCGATCCTTATGAAATTCATACATACATCCGGTTCATATCTAAGCCAATAACATGATCATCAAAACAGCCGATTTCTATATAAATATCAATACATTCAGTTCTAAGCTAATCATAACTACAAACTGATTATATACAAATCAATTCGAGGACCAAACATAATCACATAATCTAACCGGTCCTAGTTCATCATCATGCAAATTCCAATTGGTTCGATCTAAGCATGTAATCAAACATCATTTAACACAAAAGCATAAACATCATACTAACCGATTACAAGTAACGAGATGTGATCCGAACAAGAGGGTGATCGGGTGGCCTTGTGCCGTCGGTTCCTCAACAAGCCGAGAGAGAGAGAGAGAGCAAAGCTTCTAGGGTTTGTGTGTGTTTGTGATTTGCAAAAGTGGTAAAACAAGTCCCTTGTTCCGGTTTTGTGTGTTGCGAGTGGGGAGTGGGCCGAGCCCACTTGGTTGTCTAATGGTCCGCGTGCACAAGGAGTGGCCCAAAGGGCTTTGTGTGGCCGGTTTGTGTAGTTTGGGCTCGTGCAACACATAACATTCATACATACACAACACACGTAAACAATTATTCATTTAAAATCATATAATTCAGTTCTCATGAGCACGTAACGTTACATCAAAGCATGTCTAAAGTTCGAGTTGTCACATTATCCCCAACTAATTGGAAATTTCGTCCCGAAATTTGGTATGCACTCACTGAGGAAGCTAGGTAAACTGTACTGTTCACTGGTTTTCCTGGGGTGTCACATCCTCCCCCCGTTGATCTGGAATTTCGTCCCGAAATTCCGAAGTAGTAGCTTCAGCCTCAGTAGTGGTTGCCTTGTTCCCGAATAACTGGGGGTACTTTTCTGTCATCCTGTCTTCGCGTTCCCAGGTGTACTCTGGGCCACGCTTGGAGTTCCAACGAACTCGGACAAGAGGGATTCTCTTGTGTTTGAGGACCTTCACATCCCGGTCCGTGATTTCTACTGGTTCCTCAACGAACTGCAACCGCTCGTCGATAGTGAGTTCCTTGAAAGGAATGATAAGATTTTCATCTGATAGGCACTTCTTTAAGTTCGATACATGAAAGACATTGTGAACTGCCCCGAGTTCAGCTGGTAGGTTCAACTTGTAGGCTACCTTGCCAATCTTTTCTATGATTTCAAATGGTCCGACGTACCGCGGATTCAATTTGCCCCGTTTGCCAAAACGTACCACACCCTTCCAGGGTGAAACTTTCAATAAAACCCGGTCCCCGACCTCAAATTCCAATGGCTTTCTACGCTTGTCCGCGTAGGCTTTCTGACGGTCTCGTGCTGCCGCCATGCGTTGTCGTATCTGTGCTATCTTTTCTGTGGCGTCCACTACAATCTCTGGACCCGTAATCTGACTATCCCCCACCTCTGCCCAACAGAGAGGTGACCGGCATTTACGCCCGTACAATGCCTCGAATGGAGCGGCTTGAATGCTGGTATGGTAACTGTTATTGTATGAGAACTCCACTAAAGGGAGATGCTTTTCCCAGCCGTTGCCGAAATCAATGACGCATGCCCGAAGCATGTCTTCAAGTGTTTGGATCGTACGCTCAGACTGCCCATCCGTCTGAGGATGATATGCTGTGCTCATGTCTAATCGTGAGCCAAAGGATTTGTGCATCGCTTGCCATAGTTCTGACGTGAATCGTGCATCGCGATCCGAAATGATAGATGTGGGCACCCCGTGCCTCGAGACAACTTCTTTAAGATAGACGTCTGCGAGAGTGGAGAACTTGTCCGTTTCCTTAATCGGCAGGAAGTGTGCAGACTTGGTGAGTCGATCAACTATGACCCATATTGTATCGTTCCCACGCTGGGATCTAGGTAAACCCGTAACAAAATCCATGGAAATTTCTTCCCATTTCCACTGAGGTATCTTAGGCTGCTGCAGTAGGCCAGCTGGTTTCTGATATTCGACCTTGACTCTTGCACAGGTCAAGCACTTTCCAACGTACGTAGCGATGTGGGCCTTCATACTAGGCCACCAATAAGTAGTGCTGATATCGTGGTACATTTTATCCGACCCTGGATGTACCGAATAGCGAGACTTGTGTGCTTCGTCCATTACAAGTTCGCGTAGACCGCCATAAAGAGGGACCCAAATACGGCCTGTTACATAGTGGGCACCGTCTGCCTTCTGTTCCATCTGTTGTCGTGAGCCGCGTAAGGCTTCAGCCTTGACGTTTTCGGGCTTCAATGCTTCTACCTGAGCATTTCGTATCTGTGCTGGAAGGCTAGACTGAATCGTAAGCTGTAGCGCCCGCACGCGCTTCGGTAAAGTGTCCTTTCGACTAAGGGCATCAGCCACGACATTGGCTTTGCCTGGATGATACTTGATAGCGCATTCGTAGTCGTTAAGTAACTCGACCCATCGTCGTTGACGCATATTCAAATCCTTCTGCTTAAGAATATGCTCGAGACTCCTGTGATCGGTGTAAATCGTGCACCTGGTACCGTACAGGTAGTGTCGCCATATCTTAAGCGCAAAAACAACAGCTCCCAGCTCTAAATCGTGCGTCGTGTAGTTGCGTTCATGAACCTTGAGTTGACGAGAGGCGTAAGCGATAACCTTGTCGCGCTGCATTAATACACATCCTAATCCCCGAATGGATGCATCACAATATACTACGAAGTCTTCTGTGCCCTCTGGCAATGAGAGGATAGGTGCACTGCAGAGTCTATCCTTTAGGTGCTGAAAAGCAGTCTCCTGGGGCTCTCCCCAGCGATAGGTAACACCCTTCTGTGTCAGTAGCGTAAGCGGCTGAGCAATCTTCGAAAAGTCTCTAATAAACCGTCTGTAGTAACCTGCCAGACCCAAGAATTGGCGTATCTCTGTCGGTGTACGCGGTGCAGGCCAGTTCCTGATCGAATCTACCTTGGATGGATCGACATGGATCCCATCCTTGTTCACTACATGGCCTAAGAAGTGGACTTCACGAAGCCAGAAGTCGCATTTAGAAAGCTTGGCATACAACTGTTCCTTCCGAAGGAGTTCCAAAATCAGGCGAAGATGTTGCTCGTGTTCCTCCTGACTCTTGGAGTAGATCAGAATGTCGTCGATGAAAACAATGACGAACTTGTCGAGATAGGGTTTGCACACCCTGTTCATAAGATCCATAAATACAGCAGGCGCGTTCGTTAACCCGAATGGCATGACAAGAAACTCGTAGTGACCGTAACGAGTTCTGAAAGCTGTCTTGGAGACGTCCTCATCCCGGACTCTCAGCTGATGGTAACCAGACCTCAAGTCTATCTTCGAGTAGTAGCACGACCCTTGCAACTGGTCGAATAAGTCGTCTATGCGTGGAAGAGGATAGCGGTTCTTCACCGTCACCTTGTTGAGTTCCCTGTAGTCTATACACATCCTGAACGTACCGTCTTTCTTTTTCACGAAAAGCACTGGAGCTCCCCAAGGCGAAGAGCTTGGTCGTATGAAACCCTTTTCCAAGAGTTCTTGCAGTTGCTTTGACAATTCCTCCAATTCTGATGGAGCTAGACGATATGGTGCGCGAGCTATGGGTGCTGCTCCTGGAGCGAGCTCGATTTGAAATTCGACCTGACGATGAGGCGGTAAACCAGGCAAGTCTTCAGGAAACACCTGAGGGTAATCACGTACAATTGGAATATCTTCCAATTTCTTTTCCTTTGCTGATGCGTCTGTAACGAGAGCCAAAATGGCTGTGTGACCTTTACGTAAGCACTTTTGAGCCTTCAAGAAAGAGATGATGCCAACCACAGCACCACTCTTGTCGCCTTGAACTTCTAGAGGTTCCTGACCCGAACGAGGAATGCGAATAACCTTTTCGCTGCATAAGATTTCTGCCTGGTGTTGGGACAACCAATCCATCCCAATCACGACGTCGAAGCTACCCAAAACTATGGGAATGAGATCAATAGAGAAGGCTTGACCAGCTAGGATAAGATTACAACCCTGAACTACGTGCGTGGCTTCTAAACTTTTACCGTTAGCTAACTCTACTACGTGTTTGGTGGGTAAAAGTGTTGGTGCACGTTTTAGCAGTTGACACATTTTCACAGACATATAGCTTGTATCCGCACCCGAATCAAACAAAACAGTAACGTAAATATTGTCGAGGAGAAACTTACCCATGACAACGTTGGGATCGTTCACTGCGTCGCCTCGACCTAGCACAAAAGCGCGACCACGAGCTTCATTGCCGTTGTTGTTGTTGTTTCCACCGTTGTTGTTCCCGTTGCCCTGGTTATTGTTGTTGCGATTCTGGTTCAATTGAGGGCAATCGCGTTTGAAGTGACCTTCAGCTCCACACTGGAAACATCCCCGGTTTCCACGCTGTGGCTGCTGCTGCTGTTGCTGGTTCTGTGGAGCTGGTTGCTGAGGCTGCTGGTTCTGATTCGCAGGCCGTGGACTCCTACAGTCTTTGGCCTCGTGACCCATCTTAAGACACCTTTGACAGCGACCCTTGTTACATGGGCCGTGGTGATGCCTGTTACAGTTGTGGCACCTGGGTTGACTACCCTGATATCTCCTCTGTCTGTGACCACTAGAGGATTGCTGACTGGGACTCTGATAGTGATCGATCTTCTGCTGCTGAGCTTGTGGCTGAACAGATGCTGAACCTTTGCTGGAATCCCCATCCCATTTTCTTTTACTGTCACCAGACGTAGCAGGAGTAACTGAGGTGGTGACGTTAGCAGTAGCATTAACACGCTTGGGCAGTCTATTCTGATCCACTGCCTGATCAGTGATACGGTGAGCGAGACGCTGAATTTCCTGGATGTTTTCGAGATTAGCCGACGTTACGTGGCTCTGAATTTCTGGCGCCAAACCCTTGAGATACAACTCAATGCGCTTGTAGGGAGGGTCCACCATAGTTGGACACAGAACGGCCAGCTCATTAGACCGTTTAGTATACGCTTCGATTTCCGATCCAACCATTTTCAGGTTATACAGCTCGTCTTCCAGTTTGTGAATATCTTCACGCGTGCAGTACTCACGCTTGATAAGTTCCTTGAAATCGTTCCATGGGGTGGCGTTAGCAGCTGCCAACCCTAAGATTTGGACTTGGGCGTTCCACCAAGTCAATGCTATTCCTTCCAAAGTACCGGTGGCAAACTTGACCTTGCGAGCCTCAGGGCACTCGCACATTTCGAATACTGATTCTAGCTTCTCAAACCAATGGAGGAGTCCCACTGCCCCCTCTGTGCCGCTGAAGGAATTTGGACGACAGTCCATGAAGTTCTTGAAAGTGCAGACTGGCTGCTGCGCGTGTTGACCTATTGTGTACGAATAGGACGAGGTTAAATACGAGAGTTAATGTAGGATCTAAAGATCCTAGTGTGTGCCTATACTGCAGGATATACTACCTGCTTGAGCTGCTGCAACTGCCGCAGCAACTTGAGCTTGAACAAGAGCCTCTAGCTGGGCTTGTGTCATGTTGATTCGTCCAGACATGATCTTCATAGTAACAAGTAGCATACGTAAGAATGGTTCGCGAGTAGGGCGATGACAGAAAAGCGTAGGCATATAGGTGTTCTCATGTAATCAAAGTATGTGTATCTAAGCGTAATGCGAGCAGAGTTCTAAACAGTTCTAGCAAACAGGCAATAAACATAAACCTTATTACCTAGGATGTCGAGTCTTGCACGTGGAGCGAAGCGTCGTTGTGGATCGTTGAGAGCACTGTACTGGTTATAGTCTGGTTTAATAAAAACGTTTTCCCATATTAAAACCAAGTTCTCTATAACCAATGGCTCTGATACCAATCTGTCACACCCCCAAAATCCACCCGCGGAATACCACCGCTTGGGAGCGTGACTGACCAGGATCAAGCCATCAATCATATCAAACATAGCATTTAATAATAATAAAAGTAATTAACGTAAGTCACCATGACATGATTGATGTTTTAAAACCAAATACTGTTTTAAGTAGCGGAAGCATAGTAAAGTAAATTCAAAACGAGTTATGAGTTCGACATCATTAACGATCCATCTGCCCACAACGACCTGCTCCTTCCCTGTGCAAGCTCCCAAGTATACCTAAGGTCCTGCAAGGCATGCAGCAAATAATCAACAAACTAGTTGAGCGAGTTCACAGAAAGTAAGTTCATAAAGTAATGCATAAGTATAGCTAGTGGGGGCTTCCCATACTAGTGTGTAATAAAGGTGGGGGCTTCCCATGTTCATCCTGGTTAATGAGGGCTTCTCATTAACGGTACTTACTAGACTAACTTCCGACCATGTGTTCTTCTTTACCGAGAACAGGAAAACGTACAGGGTCACGTAGGCTTTACGTGACGTGCCCTTCCCCGAGGACAGTGGTACGCGTGGGGGCTACGTAGGCTTTACGCAGCGTGGCCTTCCGACCTGGAAGCCAGTGGATGGTATTGGGTTACGTAGGCTTTACGTAACGTGTCCTTCCCGACCCGGGAGACATATGGAAAATATACTGGGTTACGTAGGCTTTACGTAACGTGTCCTGACTAACCTGAGGACGATGGTCTATAGTCTGGTATATGCGTAAGTACGAGTAACTCCTTTAACAACAACATATTCAACCCAATTCCCAACCCGGGAATCCCATGCCTTGGCTGTGTGAACTCACCTTGGTTTGCTCGGCAGATACACAAGGAATATAAGTAGCAAGTAAATGGTCACTCACGTCCTATCATGGTTATTATACGAGTCAGGTTCGTATATAGCACGTATATAGTAATCACGTATAGACATGGCAGGCATGTACGCACGTAAGCAGATAAGACATAGCGTGTGAGGATCCAATTGTCTAAGTCCAACAATACCCGGCCCAATAACATAAGCAGCCCAATAACCAAAACAGTTCAGATTCTCAATCGGCCCAATTAGTAAACATATGCTGGTCCAATAACAAACAGTCCACAATTCAAATCGTTGGGCTCAATAGATTGGGCCCGTGACAGTGAAGGCCCAACAGTGTGCGTGTAAAGGGTGGTCTCGAGTCGCAACGGAGATCTCGAGTCGCAACCGGAGATTACGAGTCGCAACAGCTGGTTGCGAGTCGCAATGGAGATCTCGGTTCATCATGGTCTGGTTACGAGTCGCAACGGGACTCGCAACCGTGGTTTCGGCTGGTGCTGTTTGTGGTTTCGAGTCGAGACGGGGAGGTTTCGACTCGCAATCTGAGTCGCAACCGGCTGTGTAACTGGTTTCCATAATTTTAGTCAATTAAATCCCGTGATTTCAGCTAACAGTTTTGGTCAGTTCTGTACCAAATTAATTAACATAATTTTCCACAAATCATTAGCATGATATCGATCAAACATAACAATTTCAACACAAATTCATAAGAACCCTAATTATACCATGCATGAACACATCTAACAATTCATCAACAAACCAACATTCAAGCTAACCCGATGCATACTATAGCCGATTACTTGATCATTCGGTAATACCACAAGAACATCGATCCTTATGAAATTCATACATACATCCGGTTCATATCTAAGCCAATAACATGATCATCAAAACAGCCGATTTCTATATAAATATCAATACATTCAGTTCTAAGCTAATCATAACTACAAACTGATTATATACAAATCAATTCGAGGACCAAACATAATCACATAATCTAACCGGTCCTAGTTCATCATCATGCAAATTCCAATTGGTTCGATCTAAGCATGTAATCAAACATCATTTAACACAAAAGCATAAACATCATACTAACCGATTACAAGTAACGAGATGTGATCCGAACAAGAGGGTGATCGGGTGGCCTTGTGCCGTCGGTTCCTCAACAAGCCGAGAGAGAGAGAGAGAGCAAAGCTTCTAGGGTTTGTGTGTGTTTGTGATTTGCAAAAGTGGTAAAACAAGTCCCTTGTTCCGGTTTTGTGTGTTGCGAGTGGGGAGTGGGCCGAGCCCACTTGGTTGTCTAATGGTCCGCGTGCACAAGGAGTGGCCCAAAGGGCTTTGTGTGGCCGGTTTGTGTAGTTTGGGCTCGTGCAACACATAACATTCATACATACACAACACACGTAAACAATTATTCATTTAAAATCATATAATTCAGTTCTCATGAGCACGTAACGTTACATCAAAGCATGTCTAAAGTTCGAGTTGTCACATTATCGGTGAGAGTAATTCCTATGTTTATTTTAGGTGGACAAGTCCAACCCTTTTCCGGGCTCTCGTTAAAGAAGGTATATGCCAAATCGCTCAGGTCTATGTATGCACCAAACAAAGTCGACGGAGAGTCCTTCACGGCACAATCGACACAGGGACAACTATCGTCCACGTCTTTACTAGAGTTGAAGGTATTATTGGGAACAACGAGGTTGTTTGAATGCGATCCCAGCACTTCTTCTTGGTTATTGTCTTGAGATGAATCTAGAAAATCCATCCTAAGTTCTTTTAACCAATTAAGAATCAGATCTTCTAGTTGAAATAGTTCATCAAGAAGCATTTCTCCTAAAATATCTGGTTGGGCGCTTTCGAGGGAGAGATAAGGATTATTTTTACTTTCGCCCTCTTAAGGATACAGGGAAACGATGGGTCTATATAGTGGGGCTTATAGTTTAGAAAATAACATTCTAACTCTTTATGTCCGCCTCCACATAATTGACACCATGTACCATAAGAGTGCTGAAAGTAAAAAAAAATCGTCATCACTCATGTTTGTGTCAGAATTTACCAACCGTCGGGATCTTACGGTTCTGTTTTCAGCAACTGAATCTTGGGCACAGGGGCGTGTTGAATGAACACGGCCTCGTGTTCAGCTTACTGTCTGACTTAAAACAGGATTGCCAGTTCCAAAGATTGGGCATGGGGCGTGTTCAGCGGGCACGGCCCGTGCTGAGCTCTGCAGAAGCTGAAAAATTAAGAAAATCCTAAAAAAATAAAAAGAAAAAAAAATAATTAGGCCGTTGATTCTTAACATTCTCAAAATCCTTGTGTCCCCGGCAACGGCGCCAAAAACTTGATGCGTGCTAGTGTGTATATGTTTTAGGTATATATTTTAAGCCATTTTTACACTTTTTAGCCAAGTTTTAAATTTATAAAACACGATATTTACTAACACTACACACACATATGGGCAAGTGCACCCATCGTGGACGTAGTATAGTGTTGGTAAGATACCGAGGTCGTCCAAGGACACAAGAGCTTTTAGTACCGGTTTATCCTCAACGTCTAACCAAATCAAAATGTTAGAAAAGATTTTTTAAAACTAAGTAAATAAAACTAAATGCTGAAAAATAAAAATAAAAGTAAAAACAGATAGACAAGATGAATCACTTGGATCCGACTCGTGTATAGTGTAACCTTTGATTATTTTCGCACTTTTGCACTTGTTTAAGAGATTATCTTAGTTATTGTAGTAGGCCCCTCTTTTGAAGGTGACGTTACCCTCAACCTAGTAGTTTGAGTCAGCAAGGATACAATCCTAAAGGGTCGGATTATTGAAAGATAATGAATTAAGTTATTAATGCAAATTATGGTAGGCCCCTCTTTTGAAGGTGACGTTACCCTCGACTAAGTAGTCCGAGTCAGCAGGGATACAGTCCTAAATAGCCGGGTTATAGTATTAATAGTAGTTTAACTTATGAGGGGGTCAAAGAGTTTGGATCCCCGCCATCCAATTCCTTTGTGTATTGAAGGAGATCCTACTAAATTTGACCCAGGTCCCTTGCAGGACCTCTAAACGCTGAAAAAGGGCAAGACTCTTACCAAACCGTTCCCTTAACCCCCGACCAGGTAGCCAACATACCTCCATATAGACCGTGGAGATATGAATGGTGAAAATCTTTTATTTTATATAAACAGTAAAATAATGTCAAGACACCACGGACAAACGATAAGGAAGAATCACCTTCAACATAAGAAACTAGTTATTAAAGTCATTAATACAAAGCCAAATAAAAAGTGCAAAAGATTAAAAATAAAAAGTATTACACTAGACACTTGTCTTTACCAAGTGATGTAAGAGACTTAGGCAAACATGGCCTTTGATTGTCAAGAACTCTTACGATCAATCTTGGATCCCGAGACGACTCACACACTCTATGATGGACAATGGATGATGGTGGTGGATGATGGTGTTATGGTGGTGGTGGGTGGTGGGTGAAGTGTGAGAGAGGTGGTGTGCCAAGGGATGAGTTGAAATGGCTCCAAGCACTCCTATTTATAGGCTGATCAGAAGCCTGGGCACGGCCTCGTGTCCGTCTGACACTCTCTCTCTCTTCATTAATTGTAATTCACAATTACAATAAATGCGCCTCCAGTACTCTGACCACGCCCCCGTGTCCGCTGGGCACGGCCCCGTGGTGGGCAATAGAAGCTTCTATTAGTTTGTCTTTTCTGCTGCTTCTTGGGCACGGCCCCGTACTCGCTGAGCACGGGGCGTGTTCAGTCTTCTGCCTTCTCTGTTTTGCTTGGGAGGATGCTGTCGAGGGGTCGGGCAATCCACTTTTGTCCCTTTTCTTGTATTTATGTTAGATTTTGTTGTCTTTTTAATTCTTTTGTTAATTTGAGCTCATTTAATCCTGAAAATACAAAAGGAAGACAAAAACACACTTTTTCCAACATTAGTACTAAAAAAGGGTTAGTTATATGCGACAATTGATATAATTTATATGTTGCATTTTGCGCGTATCAACACTTCTCAATTTAAATTTTCAAAAACTTTTTCAAGAATGATGCCGATTCATGCTCCGCGATTACCAACTTGGGAGCTCCGGCAAGTCAGGTTTTACTCTTTGAAAAATATATCCACCCAAGCCTGGCCTTCCTTGGGTGTAACTTTTTCAGTCTCATTTGGGGTTCCATCTTTCCTTTTTGATTGATAAAACTCTTTTACCCCTTTAGTCTTTCCCTCAATAATTTTTCCAAAAATGTTTTTCACTGCAGGGTTAAAGGCTTTTTCAATATCTAATTCTTTCTTTTTAGGAAAAAATTGATTTGAAATTTCAACTTTCCCGATTTTAGATTTCAAATTTTTAGCATTCAGTGGTGGAAAATTCACATCATCCACTGTCAGAACTTGTTTATCATTTTTCACAACAACATGCAGCTCCTCTGTCTTTGTGGAGACAGATTCATCACCAAAACTATTTCCTGAACCCTTAATCACCCATTTTTGGTTTTTCAGATTTTCTTTTCTTTTCACCATATTCTTTGAACATTCACCAATCTCAAAGGTTGAATTTTCAAAGCCTGTAAATTTTCTGGTTGTAAGTTCAGTATTTTCAACAACTTTTTCTTTTAGTTTACCAGAGACTCCCTGTTTTGTCTGTATTGCCTTTAGACAATTCCTGGCAATATGACCGACTGTTTTACATTGAAAACAGGTTCTTGTCTCTGTAGTCTTCTGAGCACCGCTTTTCTTCATGTCCTCTTGCTTCTTTGCAAGGAATTCTTTGTTTGTCTGCTTTCTGAAAGCTTGCTCCTTTTCAGCCTCTGTCGTTTTTCCTGAAACAAACACAGTTTTTTGTTTATAATTTTTTTCATTTTTATAATTTTTCGGTTGATTAAATCCAAGACCTTTCTTTTTGAAATTACCATTATAGTTTGGTTTCTTTTGGAAACTATAACCACAATTGTAACCCATTTTCTTGTTAATTCTTTGTTGCTCTCTTGAAGTGTATTGTTTAGGTTTTCCAGAAAGATTTAAATCTTTTATTTCAGAAGTATTAATTTCTGTGATTTTGAAAACCTTGTTAATCATTTCAATTCTAACACTTCTTATTAGAAAAATCTCATCAGAATATAATTTGTCAGAATCTTTCAAAGTATATGCTACTTTGATCAGTTCGTCATTCAAATTAGATTTTGATAGCAAAAATTCCTTATCATAAACCCGTTTGTCCTTTTTGATTGTTGGCTTTGACGTATCGGACTCAGACTTTGACTAGGATTTGGACTCCGGTTTTGACTCTTCTATGTCATCTTTGTCTAACACCTGATCGACCACACTTTTTATCAACTTGGACTCATGATCGGTATCGAACGATGTGAACGTGACATCAATATTTTCTGGTAAGTTATCTGACGACACAGACTCCCACTGTAAATTAGTTGCCTTTTTGACTCTTTCAAAATTTGGATTTCGAGGAGAATATCCATTTTCGACCGGGGGTGGACATTTATTGTAGACAACACTTGGTTTCTCACCAGAAATTTTCACTTCATCATCTTCTTTTGTCTCGGACTTCTTTTCATCTGAAGTCTTCTCTTCCTCAAACGTCTTCATTTTTTTCACAATCGGATAAATCCTGTGAACAACAAAAGTAGAACATTAGTAACTTTTCAATAAATTGTTAACTCTTTCAGTTTCAATTCTTTGTGTTGCCAACTTCAATTCAAGCTCAGCACACTTCTCTGTATAGTAGTTAACATTGTCAAGTTGTCTCATGTATGCTCCTTTGAGTGTATTCATTGCTACAGATTGCTCACTATTCGACTCGGTGTATTTGTTAATCTCTCTGTTCAAAGTATCATATGATTCTTTCAATCTTTTTATGTTATGTAGCAGCTCATTGTTTTGCATGATCAAAGAATCACAATTCAAACACTTCTCAGGAACTTTGATTGCCTCAGCATCAACTTTGATCTCAAACTCTGGAACTTCTTTGACTATTCTTGCTGGAACTTTTTCTGCTCTTTTCTTCTTCTCAGCTTCAGCTTCTCTCCTTTCTTCTTCTTCTTCCTCTTCTTTAATTCTTCTCCATTTCTCCTCTTCAGCTTCCCTAATTTTTCTGTATTTTTCTGCCCAATATATATCAGAAGCATTAGCAACAAAAGCTTTAGCATTTAACATCTCTTTCTCCATAAATTCTTTGTCTGGACAAAAATTGTCCCAACTGAAACCTTCAGGCAATTTTTCATCATCTTGATCTGCCAAACACACTTTACTGCTCGTTGGAATGTATTTATCCCAACTGAAACCACCATCCTTGCCTTGATTAACCATACATGCTCTCTTTGAGTCCTCAATTTCTTTTCTACCATGTGCAGTTTGTGCCTGTTGTTGTTGATGTGGCTGATGTGTAACTTGATGATAAATCGCCTTCTTGTAGTAATCGTTGTTTCCAAAAGGGTTTTGAGCTCCACTAGCTTCACGATTTATGCACTCCCTCTTGAAATGCCCATTTTCCCTACAACGAAAACAAGTAACTCTAGACTTATCAAAACCTAAAGTTGAAACATGTGCCTCGCGAAAATCATCTCTGCCTGTAATTTGTTTAAACTTCTCAGCCCGTCTCAACACACTAGCCATGCACCATTTAATATCCATCAATTCCATCTCCTCTGCATCAATTTGATCGTAATCCTCCTTTGTGAGCATTGGATTCCCGATCCTTCCTGCAACTAAGCCTCCATAGGATTCAAGCACTGTAACCAACAAAGACATGTGGCTTTTAGCAACTTCCTCAGTATAATTCTGATCATTTTCAAGTTTTAATGCAATGTTACATTGAAGAACTTTGCCACTCTTTGTTGTAGAAAACTGTGGATCATATGTTGGAAATGAAGAAAATCTTGTTGTGCTGCTTGATCCCTGAGATGAATTTTCAGAAGAACCTTTCGCATTAAAAGCAGTTTCAACATTTGGAGAGAAATTTGTCTTCTCACTAACACCACTTTTAAAGTACAGGCCAATATCTTGTTCTCCATCATAGTTCTTCATCCTGGCAATCTTCCTCTACTCCATTTCTTGAGCTTCCAGATGTTTGATGAACTCACCTAATGTTAACTTTTTATATTCTTTTCGATTGTTTCTCAACATCATCAGATACGTTCCCTAAATATCATGTGGTAACGCATCTGCAAGTTTCTCAATCAGCTCATCAGTATCCTTTTTGATGCCTAGTTTCGTCATATTTCTCACCAAGTTACAATATCTTTCAATAATCTGCTTGGTGTTTTCTGATTTTAAACCACGGAACAGATCAAATTCTTTCTTCATAAGTGACATCTTGTTTTTGAGCATATCATCACTTCCCAGAAATTTTGCTTCCAATTCATTCCAGATCGAATAAGCACTTCCATCATGTTGAAGCAAAATCAAGATGTCCTCTTTAATCGCTTGCTGTAACAAACTCACCATCAATTTCTCATCTCTATACTTCTTTTTCTCATCAGCACTCATTTCTATGATTGGCGTTAACTGATTACCGTTCTTTGTTGGCCTTTCATATGGAATTTCAGTATGTTCCCAAGCATCCAGATGATAAGCTTCAACCCAGTTACCAAACCGTTCGGACCAACCGTTATAATCATCAATATCCAAAAGCTTAGGCGGTTTTTGTGAAGTCCCCGTTTCATTTTCAAGCAATGTGGTCTGAGTAATGTTCATTGGACCAGTAAAGGCATTATAGAACTCGTTTTCCATGATTCGGTTTTCAAAAGTTCACAATTTTCAAATTTCAAGAAAAACCCTCTTTTCAAGTGGAATTACAATAATACTTTCAAGCGAGATCTCCTTCTGAAGCGGAATCAATAACAAACTTTTTCAAGCAAAATAGTCACTTGAAGCGGAATCACCAATAAAATTCAAGCGGAATCAACAATCAAGTTGATTCAAGCGGTATCAACAACAATCTCAAGTGGAATATCATATTTCAAGCGGAATCAGTGTATTCGAGCGAAATCACCCCACTTGTTCAAGCGGAATATCATGTTTTCAAGCGGAACCAATTGCTGATTTTCAAGCGAAATCACAGTGACGTCATCATTTCGAACATGATTTCAAGCGGAATATCAAAAATATCAAGTTTTAGTTCGATTTTACTTCTGAAACTTTCAAGGATTTATCAAAACATGATTGCGCGTGATCTGTGAAAAATTTAGCTGATTTTACCGTGAAAAATTTTCAATTTTGAAGAAGAAGGTGTAGAAAAGCAGAAAATACAGCTGAAATAGCAAGAACTCTTCCTCCTGAGCTCTGATAATACTTGTAGGATCGTTTTCAGACCCAAACGAGTCGATCAGAAGAGTAATTCACCAATTCAAGAGGCGGAAACTAATGAATCAGTGTTATCTCAGCCGTATTCACTTTAATCTGTCGTTTTATTGATAAAAATGCTGTTTACAATCACGACGAGACTTCGGCAGCACTTCGTGGCAAACCGGAAGACAATGTTGACTAACTACTTGATTTCGCTCCAACTGACCTATTTATAGGCCACCCTATTCCGCTTGAACATCACATGTTCGGTTCAAGCGGAATCACAACATAACTACTCAAGCGAAATCAGACTATTACATCTTCGAGCGGAATCGGAAATATATGGGGTTTCGCTTGAAATGACAAGATGTCATGCCAAGCGGAATCACCTTCAAAGACCAAATTCTTGGATTCCGTGCCCTAAACTATCTAGATCTAATCAAGACTCGATACAAGACATAGGCGACAGACGGATGCACCAACAACAAATGTTGACGATTATGGCTGAGGCACGTGTTCAACACGCTTCTCTTAAAACAGATTTCGCGCCTCTACTAAAGATGACACGTCTGTCTCCCAGGGTACAACAGCCGAAGCAGTCTGTACTGCCGGAAATGGCCACGCGCCCAAGGTTACACATAATAGAATTATAGTGTTTGAACTTGTGGAAAAATAATGATACGAAGGTGATGGAACCGAGTAGAGAAAACTCATCTCTCTATAATTCCCAACATATGGATGTTCAAGTCTTCACCACTTCTCGAAGAATTCTTCATACATATTATCTTTCTCTTGTAGTTTTCTCATCATTCCAATGAGTCACAAAGCCTACCATTTTTTACAAGAGTTGTGGGTAGTGAAGAGTTTCTCTTAATTGGTGATTTTATTAGAGACCTAAAACTCTAATAAAAGTTTCACTTAATTAGTGATTTAATTAGAGACATAAAACTCTAATAAAAGCTAATCAAGTGACATAAAACTCTACTCAAGAGTTTTACATATGGAGTTTAATTAGTAATTATAATTTCACTCAATTATAAATTAACTAAATATCCATTCACTAATTTTCCCAACAATCCCCCACATGAATGGAGATTGTTCAAAACACTTAAAATTTCCAATGCAACCTCGACAGTTGAGTTTTGCATACGATAGGTAGGTGTTACCCTTCGAACCTTCGCTCATGAAATGCACTTAGCCCACTAGCTCTGAGTAGATCTCGATGTCTTTGAACTCGTCTGCCGTTTGTGTAGACGACAATACACTTCACACAAGACTCTCCTTAGCTGGGTCATCTCCTCATAGTCGTGTCCAATAATGGTCGTGGAACACTTTCCTGGTTCTGTGAGAGCTCTAGGAATTGTGCCCTCAATTCCATTCGAAGCGACCTCACTTCTCTCTAACATAGGTGATTCTCCTTAGATCATTAAAAGCATTATGGTTATCGTGATTTATCCAAATCATTTACCGCATATTATGCTTAACCTCACTCTTTGTCACTGAATATCATAGGAATAGACTAGGACGTATTTAAACACCCTTTTATACTTTGGGGGTATGTATAACCATATATACTAGCTTATGCATATCATTTACGCCCCCACAGTGACCACCTCTAGGCATATGGGTTAGTTGTCCTATTGAACTTAGATCTTGGGATCTCCAATCAACTAAGTTAGGTGTCCTTCACATACCCTTTTTCCATGGGCTTCAGTCTCATTCCACAACTTGATCTCTAATAAACCCTCAGGTTGTTGGATCCATAACATTAACAAATAACTTTGCGTATTTGAGATCAGTTGTCATGATGTGTTCTTAACTCGTAAGTTCATTTTGCCTATTGTCAACTTCTAAGACTATAACCTCAGTGGCCATCTGAATCTGGTTATAATATATGTCTTTGTAAGATACGCTTATCATTTAAGGCAAACACATCTCCATTATGCACTAACGTATCTTTGTGTCCTCCACATAGTCGTCTGTTTGCAATGTTAGATTTGATTACAAAATCCTTATTGCCAAACTTTTATGATACAAATGCAAGACATCCCCACATTTAAGTGTTATAGGATATCATCCAGATGGGGTAATGAAAACCATTTCTACATACCCTTATAGGGTTGTTTCTAAATGGATCCTCTCCCACATTTCTTGCCATTTGATCAACATTTCCGTAACTTCACTTATGACGACATTTATACACATATGATTGAACAAGATCAACCTCATTGTATCAGTGAATTCAACTCATATTGCATTCGCTTACATGAGCTTCCAAGCTAATCAAAGCAACACATGCCATTGTCATAAGTTTATCACCAACTTAGAATAATTCTAATTTAAGACCTAGAATAAGCCTAGACAATGAGTTCTCCTCATTAGCTTTTTGAACAAACTCTTCAAAAGTTACATGTCTTTTCCTTATAATAAATGAAAATTCTCTCTCAACTTTGTCCATACACAAATTCTTTTTGTGTTCATACACATTTGAATGTTTAGAGTTAATTAATCTCCGTTAAGACCCATAATTAAGCAAGTACTAGTCTAGCATGCTTTAGACTACAATACTTTAGCGTGTGAACAGAAGATGCATCATTCTGATTCTTCACAACCCTAAGGATATCACAACATTCATCCCTTGTTAAGACAAAATAATTAGACTTATTCATAATCCTAAAACATCAATATTTAGGAAGGTCTCACAAATTACTGTATATAGCACATAGCTAAATTTCATCATTCATTTAAGGAACATAACTTGTTTACCTTTGATCTCCAACAATCTACCATTGACTCATAAGTACTTAAACATAAGTCTTAATCCAAGTCACTTGGTGAACACATTCATCACCAACAAGATGAACGTTTCTCGTCTACAATCACTATTATGTGTGAGATAGAGTCAACTAGGTCGACACTCAACAACATGGCATTCATAATTTTGCCATAAGTGATTTGCACACATCTATTGTTATTCATTAGGAGATATGTATATTTAGGATGCTCTCCCAAATGAAGGTAAAATCTCCATAATGATCTAACAATAATCAAGTGGTAGACGCATCTACTTATAAATCTCGCAAGATTTATTAAAGGTATACAATAACATATAGTACTTTTACTTTCATATGTTAGAATTCACACTTGTGGATTTTCCAATGACTTCTAATGAAGTATGTCGACATGAATGTCGTTAGTGTATTTCATCTCGATACACTCACTACGTTCTTTCATTACTCACTCATGATGTGGTTATACATTTGATGTTTCGTCTTTGACTTTTAGTCAATGTAACAGCTCTCAAGTCGTTTATGTCCAAGTATTTTCATGTACTATCCGTTTAAAACCATATTCTTTTAAACAATGTATAACCGATATTATAATTATTTTCCACAAAAATAATTTATACGTTATAACCATTAGTGATTTATTTCTTTGTAAAAAATTGCATGTGTTATCCGAAGATATTGAACACAAAACAATAAAATACATTGGAAACTAAATTATAAGTGCCAATCACTTTTGAAATTTAAACGGAAGCATCGACAATATGTAGACATCAAATAGCAAAGTGCTTTTATCTTCAACACTTTATAATCTGACCGAAATCTTCTCAACAATATCGTCCCATGGCATGTCTTGAGGTACTCCCTCAATAAGACTCCATGCACTTGTAAGTACAAGTTCCCCATTTCATCTTGAAACTTTAAACTTGGACAATTATGCTCAAAACAACACCAAGTTGTTACAAATAATACATTTAAGTAGTAAACATGAACAATTAAATTTGTTCACAACAACACCAAGTTGTTTTTCACCAAATAACATTTTCTAACACGCATGTTAGAAAAAAAATGTTATAACAAGCACCTTATAGAATCGAACGTTTACATAAAACGTTTTTGAAGGATATAGTTTATAAAATAAACCATTTCTCGTCATTTTTAATGCACACATAAGCAATTAAATGTTTACATAAAACATTCCTGTTCATTATGAACAATCTCTAACCTCGTATTCGTGATAAAGATTTTCTAACACACGTGTTAGAAAATTAAAGTCATTTTATATAAAATATGACCATTTAGATTTAGAAATCACAAATTAAAGTTAGTGATAAAATCACACACAACTACACCATCACTTTATGGTGATTTAATTCTTGTATTCTTACTCTTGTATTTTTTTTCAATCTCATCAAGTTAGGCACATAGCCTACTTTTAATACAAGAGACATGGGGTGGAGATAACTCTCACTTAATTAAAGATTTTATTAGAGACATAAACTCTAATAAAAACTAATAAATTGACATGAAACTCTCCTTAATAGTTTATCTTCCAAGAGTCGAGTAAATGATTTTAATTTCATTAAATTCATATAAATACCACACCATCACTTTATGGTGATTTAATTCCTTGAAGCCAATCAAACATCAACTTCAATGTATGACATTTTATTTCTAAATCATACAAAGCATTAAAAGCAATGCTACAACAAATTACTTATATAAAATGTTTACATAAAACATTTCAAAGCATTTGTATTTTAACCATTTTTAACAATCATGTTAAAATGAAAGAAATTCTAACGCGCACGTTAGAAATATTAACATTTCCACAAAATGTTAATTCGACTTGTTAAAAACACATATATGGTTCAAATAAATAAGTCATTTCTAACACACACGTTAGAAACTAAACAATTAAAAAAATTGCTTCCAAACTAACGCTTTTCATAAACGTTTCTAACACACATGTTAGAAGACAAATGATTACAAAAATCATTATAAGACTTATTAATTTGTTTATATCAATTCATGGGTGGATGAAGAGTCTACTTTAAATAGAGAGTTTATTAGAGACATAAAACTCTAATCAAGTAACATAAAACTCTTATTTAAAGACATAAAACTCTTATTTAAAAACATAAAAAACTCTACTTAAAAGAATTTAACGTTTACAAAAAACGTATGGTTTACACCAATAATTCCGGTCTTACACACATGTTAGAGAATTTAACGTTTACAAAAAACGTATGGTTTACACTAATAAACCCGATCTAACACAAAAGTTAGAAAAATTAACGATTCCCAAAATCGTTTCAAAATGAAACGTTGGAACTAAAACTATTCGTTTGTACCACGGTATAGGATTTAAGATTGTATCTCAATCTCAAAAATCCAAACACAACAAGTTGTACTACATACATATTTCCCAAAATAAATATTTATTAGATCATAACCTCTAAATATTTTTTTTTATTCTATTATAAATCCTTTCGTAAACCCAAACTCCTTATAAATAAGGTTTTTAAGATTGTACAATCTCATGAAATCTGTTTTAAGTTTGTAGGAACTAAGTTCACTTTTTATAAAATATAATTACAAAATATATAATAACGAGACTCTCGTTCTTCTTAGAAAATATCATAGTACAATACCGGTTGCAATAACTAAATAAAAAGAATATAAAATATAATTTTATATACCAATCTTGATACAAGCCGCATCTGTGGTGGGTCCTTCACGCGCATTTGATAGCATCCTAAACTCGAGTATTCATCATCTTGAGTTTTGAAAAATACTCCTTGACTGCAACAAAGAGCACACTAAAACGTTGACGATTTTGGTTGAGGCATGTGTTCAACACGATTCCCTTAAAACAGATTTCGCGCCTCTACTAAAGATGACGCGTCTCATATATGTGGTTGTAAGCTTGAGTTACAAAAATTGAAGTCAAACAATTCCTTGTATTTGTTTGTGCTTCGTTGTTCTTCAATTAAATAGTTACTCACAAATCCGAATTGTTCTTACGCTAATATTCATTTACAATATTCAAATAGATTATGTGTTTGAGTGATACTTATCCTAACAAATCTTATATATGTGGTTGTAAGCTTGAGTTACAAAAATTGAGGCTAATCAACCTTATAATATGCTCTCAAGATTTTAAAGCTTTAATAGGGTGTTAAGGATGTTGATGACTTGTAGTGAACTTGCATAATAATAATGATGTCTTTAGGTGTAATTTATGTGATTGTGTGAAAAATATTTGGTTTGTGGTGTGGTCCTGTTTAATAGGGTGTTAAGGATGTTGATGACTTGTAGTGATTTTTGTCAGGCCGGCTGGTTTTAATAAAGTTTACCCTTCAAAAAAAAAAAAAAAACATGCATATGCAATTATATTAGTTAAATTGTTTTGCATATAACTTGGCTTGTGACATAGGTGAATCGGGAAGTGAAAAATCGAGGTTAAAGGTGTTGAAAAAGGAGTTGGCCATATAACTTGGCTTGTGACATAGGTGAATCGGGAAGTGAAAAATCGAGGTTAAAGGTGTTGAAAAGGAGTTGGCCAGGCAAGAGCTAAGTTGGGTGTTAGTCAACAATGGTTGGGAGTCGGTCAACACCCAAAGATGCCAAAGTTGATCGACGCCCATGTGACACTAACCAATAAGGGTGTTTGTAACCTATTTTACACACATTTTTAGTACAAATATGTAATGAAATGGTATGTATTCACTTAGAAATATCTAATAATTTTAAATAAAAAAAACAAGATAGATTTTCCCCGTTAGCAGGGGTGGACCTACACAGAGTGGTTCGGGGTTCACGGACCCCAATGTTTTTAAAAAAAATTAGTAGATTTGGTATATTAAACTATATAAGAACCTCCATAAATACAATTAAGTGGACATCATAGATAGAAAACGAAAACTCGTGTGGTAGTAAGTTCTCATGTTTACCAACAAGAGGTCATGGGTTCAATTCTTGTATAGCCCGTTTTTCCTTTTTTTTTAAATCTCGTTCAAAATTCGCTCTGACATGACCCAAACGAGGACCGACCCAAAAATTTTAACGTTTTGTTATGAAAATTTTGAACACCAAAAAAAATAGACCCCATTAAAAAAAATCCTGAATCCGTCACTGCCCATTAAACGAAAGGACTGAACGAGCCTTGAGATTTTGGATCGAAACATGGTTTTGGATAAACCCACTAATGTATTAATAGGTAGAGGATCCTGTAAAAAGTGCTCAAAGTGTAAGAAGTGTGAGAAGTGTATTATAACACAATATATAATACTATATAACACCATATAAACACCGTATAACAATATGTAACATCATATAATACCATATAACACTATGTAACACTATATATCATTATATAACAAATATAACACTATAGGTTGTCTGATAGCATGTCTATGATAGATGTATAGTGTTATATTTGTTATATAATGATATATAGTGTTACATAGTGTTATATGCTATTATATGGTGTTACATATTGTTATACGGTGTTTATATGGTGTTATATAGTATTATATATAGTCTTATAATACACTTCTCACACTTCTCACACTTTGAGCCCTTTTTACACTATCCTTACCCTGTATTAATATAAACTAAATGGCTCATAACTTATGATAATATAAACTTGAACTCAACTTTTGAAACTTAAACCTTATTAATACTATAAATACCGTAAACTATAAAAATGCTTCGGAGTATCTTTAAACTTTAAAAAATTGTGTACCTGATTTAGTGATATGAAATAGTTTACGAAAACACTAGTATTACACATTCGCTTTAGTTTGATTCAACTTTGCTAGTAAAATTGTGTCTAACTTTAACTTTTTTTTTTTTTTTTTACTTTTTCTACGATTCAATGTAGTTATTTTAATCAGTTTTGGCAAACCTGTTTTTGGTCCTCAGTTTCTGGATCAAACACTAGTTACCGGTAATTTTATGTGTTATATTATATTTGAAACTCATTTTAAATGCCATATGTACATGTCTGATGCTCAAGTAATATAGATTCACCAGAATGTTTTTAAAGTAAACACGTAGTTAAAACATGATTTGATCTGTTAATTATTACATTTAAGTGTTCATCGAACCCCCAACAATATCTATATAGTAAAGAGTGAAGGTGGCATGGACACGTCATGCAACCATAACTACATACATGATGCTTGTTACACAAATTTCATATTATTATTATTTTATACACATTTCCTCTTTTCAATTATATAAACATAATGTTTCCATATTTAATAAGGTAACTAGTTATCTCAGGTGTTTCTTATAAAGTAGTTGGTCACTAATAAGAAAACATACATGAAACCAGTCGCGGATCTAAAAAATAATTATAGCAACAATGTTTCAAAAAAATAAATTTTTATAGGGGCAGCAAAATAGAAAAAACGTCAGATTTTCAAAAAAAAAAAAAAAAAAAAAAGATTACCGGCTGAGCGTCAAGGAATACCGGGAGCTACTCCTTGTTCTAAGGTATATCCGCCCATGCATGATTTTATAGGGGCAGCAAAATAGAACAAACGTCAAATTTTCAAAAACAAAAAAAAATAAAATAATAGATTACCGGCTGAGCGTCAAGGAGTACCGGGAGCTACTCCTTGTTCTAAGGTATATCCGCCCATGCATGAAACGACTTGTTACACTTAACATTTTTATGTTATAAAAACAAATATATATATATAGGGAGGGGCTCATACGAGAACCACCCTTATTGTGTGAACCTTGAGAACCAATGTGAACACAACCTAAAATAGCTAAAAAAACCTAACCCCCCCCCCAAAAAAAAAAAAAAACTAAATCCCCCACCCCCCCCCCCCCCGCCAAAAAAAAAAAAAAAACCTAACCCCCCAAGCTAAATGCTAAAAAAAACCTAACCCCCCCCCCCCCCAAAAAAAAAAAAAAAAACCTAAACCCCCTCCCCCAAGCTAAATGCTAAAAAAAAACCCAACCCCCCCCCCCCCCCCCCACAAAAAAAAAAACCTAAACCGTCCTCCCCCACCCCCCAAAAACCTAACCCCCCCCCCCCCCAAGCTAAAATGCTAAAAACTAAACCCCCAAAAAACCTAAAAAAATCAAAAAAAAAATCTAATTCTTTTTTAAATTTTTAATATTTTTTATGTTAAAATCGCTACTTTTATAAGCAAAAAAAAAAATTTTTTTTTTTAAAAATTATTTTTTTTTGCTTCGAAAAGTAACGATTTTTTTTATAAAAAATATTAAAAAATTCAAAAAAAAAATTTGTGTGATTTTTAGCTATTTTTAGGCATTTTTGGTGTGTTCACATTGGTTCTCGCGGTTCTCACAATAAGAGATGGTTCTGACATGATTTTCTCCCTATATATATATAGTGGAAGGTTCAAATGAGAAAAACTTTTTTGTAAGAAGAAAAAAGAATAAGTTTCAACAAATAAGAATGTTTCATTTACTTCATTTAATATTTTTTCATTTAATTTTAATGTAAGGGTATATTTGTAAAGTTACATAGATCATTAATATCTAGTCTTCCTTTTTAATAGCTAAGTATATTAAATTTGTAACTTATTTTCAAAAAATATATATTTTTTCAAAAATAAAAAAAATAATCTAGAGTGTAGGATAAATTACTAGGTGTGTAGGATAAATTACGGGTTGTGTAGGATAAATTTAAGCATGTGTTGGATAATTTTCGAAACGTGTAGGATAACTTTTTATGTATGTAGGCCATGAAAATTAGTGTAGAGAATAATAGTCTTTATAAGTAATTAATTATTTAAAGATTGTAATAAATGAGATTATAGAATAACTACTTAATATTTTACAATTGTACCCTTTGTTCTTTTTCTTCTCAACTAAATTTTGTTCTCAAATGAACCTCCCCCTATATATATATATATATATATATATATATATATATATATATATATATATATATATATATAGGGTGAGGTTCGGCTAGAAAGTCCAAGTTTCCTAAAAAGTGTAAAAAGTCATAAAACACAATAATTTCAGGCATAAAACACACCTAAAACTCACAAATAATAGAATGAATATTACTAAAACACCATATTCAAACTCTAATAGTCCGTAAAAACTTCAAACGCACCATCGTATAACTATGAATATAAAACACAAAATGCTAAACAACATAAAACACAATAATATTTGTCATTCCATAATCAGAGCCTTAACATCTAAAACACAACACAAACCCACATACATGATGTTTTAGTAATCGTCATCATATTATTTGTGGGTTTTTGGTGTGTTTTATGGTTGACATTATGGTGTTTTATGACTTTTTACATTTTTTAGGAAATTTGGACTTTCTGACCAACTCCTAGCCTATATATATATATATATATATATATATATATATATATATATATATATATATATATATATATATATATATATATATATATATATCAAATTTAAACAAGATTGTAGGGGTAATGTATATGAAATCATTACATTACGATATTAAACAATAATCACAGTTCACAATCAACACAAATTTATTTAGTTTATAATTTATATTAATTCAAGCAAAAAAACAACAAAACACTCCTACTGCTGAGGATATCTGCCAAAACACAAATATACATTTGACTACATATTCTGGTCGTTTCTAGTGCTTAATTGGGGTTAGTATAAAGTGGTTTTTATTATAGTAAATAAGGTAGACATGTTATCTTATAAAGTATAAATGTATAATACATAGTATTTATTGTGTAAGTCTGGTGGAGTGGTTGGGGAAAGATTTGCTGTTTTTTTTTTTTTACCCAGATTCAATTCTCACTCTCCCTATTACTTTCTGCGGCATCCAGGTGAAGGACGAATACGGGTGGCGCTGGTTCGTCTTGGATGAGAGGCGAGGTTTTACCGATTATTCCACTGTCGTGCCCTCGGGCGAGTGGAGGTCGGGTTTCCGCGCACCTAGGTGAGACAAGGGGCTGGCAGCGGTCGAGTAGTCGACCTTAGCCACAACGCCCGATGTCACAATGGTTGACACGTCGTTCCTTCCTGTTAAAAAAAAGTATTCATTGTGTCAACCTGTCAAATATATTGGATGAGATAATGGTTGTTCGTGCATTGATTTTTTTTTTTTTTTTAAAGAGAACTTCATTCAAAAATACACCATCGAAAACCAAAAACGGGTCGGAAAACAACAACCAAACTATAACAGGTACATAGGGTATTTAAACAATTCCTTCCAATTAGGGTCGTTCATACCGCTCGACGCTCGTTCGAAAATTGCTCGGAAAATGCTCGTTCGATTTGACGCTCGGTTGCAAATGAGCCGCTCTGCTCGGTTCGGTTTGTAAACGAGCCAAGCATTAGCAAAGGTCCGCTCGGCTCGGTTCGGCTCGAATTATTATTTTTAATTAGAATATATATATATACATATATATATATATATATATATATATACATATATATAGAAACGGGATCAAGAGAGAACGGTGAAAAGTATGAGAACGGTGAGAACGGATCCTGGCCCAACACGTGCCAGGGAGCGCTAATTGTTATGCCGGGGTACGATTGCCATTGTCCACCTCCCGCTAAACAATGGCGTTATGATTCCTTTGCCCAAAAATAATTAAATATAAATGGCGTTTTCATCTTTATGCTAGTTTACATGGCGTTTTTTTTTTTTTTTAAAAAGTGTATTTTTACGAATGGCGTTTTCATCTTTATGCTTGTTTTTTGATGGAGTTTTTTTAAAAAGTATTTTTTACGAATGGCGTTTATGTTTTAATGGCGTTTTATTGATTTCCTATAGATTTGGCGTTTTTGTGTTTTCTACTTGTCTTAATTTAGTTTTTTAACCCTTTTTTAATGTTTATGTTTTAAATGGTTACTATTTGTTAATTATTCTAATCATGGCGTTTTCTTTGATTTGCACAAATACGGTAGTAGATCACACAACCAAACATGTAGATGTAATAATGTAAAGAGTAAAACACGATAGTCAACATTAAAATACATGGCGTTTAGCTAATCTACATATTCTAACATTCGTTTTGCTATTCTCTTGTCTGCTTTGTCAAACAACTTACGTATATTTTTTCTCCCCCTAAAGCCATGAAATTATTTAGACAACTTGTCAGTAATTTTATGTTTTCATTTTCGCTATGAAACAGGATTTTTCCAATGTATTTTACCCTTAGTTCATTTATCTATCTTTGTTGGAGTTGATTTGGGGCATCTTCTGTTGTCAAACCACTTCTCCAACTAACTATATCCCCCATCTATGTTTCCATATGCCTCATTCCGAAAATCCCACAGTCGATTACGTTAGACTTTGTCCTCCAATCCATCTTTTGTCTGACAACCTTCGCCTTGCTCATGATCTTATGCTTTGGGTGATTTTTAATACGCAAGTAGTTTGCAAAAGCTCCGTGCTGCAGTTTTCACATTTTTTTTTGCATATATTAGTTTGGCGTTTTGTCAACATAGTTCCTATATTCAAAGTTTTTAAGATACTTACCAATTTTTCCACCCATCCTTCAAACTTTTTTTTGATGCTGACGTTATCCCCTACACCGTTGTTGTCCAATACATCGACTCTTTTGTGTTTCATGTTGAAACAGACAACATAGAAATGTCTTTCCCAGATTATTGGCACGAAGACCAGTTCATAATCCTTGATGGTTTTATGTTTCTTGTCTCCTTTGAAACGTGTGTTTTTCAGAACAGTTTCCATGTTTCTGTTGAATTCATTGTTTCGTGCATCTTCTGTTGTCGTTTCGTAGTATGCCGGAGTATTCTGTAATATTGAGTACCACATAATTAAACAAAAAAACAATGTCCGATTATAATTTTATCAATTACATATAGCAAAAGAGTTACCAGGAGTATTTCTGTGCAGAATAACTTTGAGGGTGATTCATGAGCCTTGTATCTTTCTTCATAGTTCAGGATATGTGCCCAAGATAGAATAATTGAGACATGTGCTTGAAATCCTGGTTTCATGCTCTCACAGATCACCCTCATGAGAAACTTTTCTCCCATCTTGAACAGCTCAGTTCTAAAAAAAACATCATTTGGCGTTTTAGTTATACAAACTCATTCTATTATAGTACATGGCGTTTTGATTGTTTTTGCATGCATATTCTCAAGTAAACGTTATGAATGGAAAGTTTGGCGTTTTTTTAGCTGTTCTCCCATCTTGAAAAGCTCAGTTCTAAAAAACATCATTTGGCGTTTTAGTTATACAAACTCATTCTATTATAATACATGGCGTTTTGATTGTTTTTGCATGCATATTCTCAAGTAAACGTTATGAATGGAATGTTTGGCGTTTTATTTTGAGAGAAGTGTACATACTCATAATCGCCGATTCCTGCGAAGATGTATATGGAAAGGTTATTTTCAGGGTTTGTCCTTTTTCATGTATTACCACTTGCCTCCTTAGACAAGGTGACAAACATGCCTTGCTCAATTTTTTATCTCTCTTCTCCTCTTTAGCCACAATCTTTTTTTTTATATTTTTATCTTCTTCTTCATCTTTATCAGCTTTTTCATCACCAGGCAGCTCTTCAGAGTTTAAAATTTTATTTTCTTGCATCAGCTTTGTAATGTCTGGAGTGTTGTCCTCATCACCTTTCTCCTACACATCTGACATGTTTGGCGTTTTTGGTGGTGATGTGTGGATGGCGTTTTCATACTGGGGTTTATTGGGTGTCTCTTCCTCTTCAAAACTTTTCAAGAGGTTTTTCCCAGATGTAGTTGGTGGCTGTTCATATGGCGTTTTATCAAACATTGCCCCTTGTTGGTCAACACTTTAGTTCACCATCTCCCCTTCAGTTTTTTCTTTTTGAGTGTTGAATGCCTGACTGTCTTGTGTTTCTGTCATGGCGATGTTTGGTGTCTTATTAAATACAGGCATTTTTTGGGTCTCTTCAGCAGGTTGTAGATGTTTTTTTATTGCTTTAATTACTTCATCCACCATCCTTGAATTATCAAGACCTTCTTTAATATCAATCATTTGTTTTAGATCTTGTCCTGACAGCTCCAAAATTTCAGCAATATTCCTCTTAATTATTTTTTCCCCATTGTATCTTGAAATGTGATATTCAAGTGTCTTGAAATCACAACTCCATCTCTCAATATCTTTTTCGTTTACATCTTCATCTGACGATATAGTATCCTCTTCATCATCATATATGGGGGCTGTTATAGCAATCGAGGGTTCGACGTTTTGTTCTATTGCCACATCCTTTGTATCCCCTTCTCCTTCCCCTTCTCTTTCTCCTTTTCCTTCTCTTTCTCCATCCCCTTCACCATTCCCTTCCCACTCCCCTTCCTCTTCTTCTTCTTCTCCATCCCCTTGTCTTTTTCCTTCTCCTTCTTCTTTTCCTTTTCCTTCATTTTCATCTTCAATGGCGTTTTCATGAACTATTTCCACTTGCATGGCGTTTTCATCAACTGTTTCCACTTCAATGGCGTTTTCAATTCCAGCCATCTCCTTCTCCATTTCTTCTTCATTTTCACATCCTTCCTCTCCTTGTTCTTCATTTTCAAATTCTTTGGCGTTTTCATGAACTGTTTGCTCTTTAATGGCGTTTTCTTTTTCAGCCATCTCCTTTTCCCCTTCTTATTCATTTTCATCTCCTAGTACCACCTCATTTTCATCCTCAGTTTCTTGTGTATCTTCTTCTGTTTCAGCTGGCATTTCTTTGGCGTTTTCATCAACAAATTTTGAGATGTTCTCCAACAATGTCATACATTGTGAATATTTAATGTGTACCAGGATGCTGTTTGGGTATTTAGTCTTTGACTGTTTTAACAATGCGTTCATTTTATTGTAACAGTCTTCTAATTCTTTGTATGCTCCATCCAATTTATCAGCCATTTTCTGTTATATTAAATAAAAGGTTTTTTTTATCATGGTGTTTTTTTTTAAATTTATTATTTGAACAACATACCTCTTCAGGTTCTTTGTTTTGTTCTTCTTCATCAGCAAAAATGTTGTCATACTGTGTTACTCCTCTGATAAGAGCATGGTTTCCTGATGCAGAAACTTCAAACATCGTCTCCCGGCTTTCTCTATCCTCATTCACCATCCTTTGAAGTGAAGCCTCTTCATCATCATTGAAGGGCATGGCGTTTTGCACCTCATAGTTATAATGATCATCATGATCAAACCATCATCATCATCAAACTCATCATCATGCTCATCGACCTTGTGAACATCATCTTCATCTTCATTCTCAACATCATCACCATCATCTTCATCATGAACAACAATCTGCATTTTTCTTGTTTTTTGGGGCTTGCTTCCTTTACCTTTTTTTTACTGTTTTCCTTTTTACTTCATTGCCCACAAGGTGTTTTGCCATTGCACTCTCAAATAAGTCAAGAGTTTCTGTTGTAACCCACTCAATTGGGATCCTTCTTTTCGGTCCCATTTTTTTCCTATTGCAAGCATCGTTCACCAAGGTAAGCTGTAACAAAATAGATTTTCAAATGACAAATATTTTTTGGCATTTTAATGACACACAAATGAATAGTGAAATTTTATTCTAACCGCAAGTATGATCAGTGGCCCTGTTTAATGCTTTTTGGGAGCCCATGCGGTTTTGGCGTGTTGCAAGCATTGGATGATATAACTACACCAGTTCATTTGGTTTATTTGAACGTCTGGTGTAACATTGTGCAAGAATTGTTTGTTGACGACTGCATTGTCAGTTGCATGCCCCATTATAGTGAAGAATGCTACAAGGAAATTTAGGCAGAATTTTCTCCCAAAGCCATGCATCATAGGCAAAACGTTATCAAAGTATATCCTCACACTTGGTCTGTTAACCCAGCCCAATCCTCGGAACTGTGCTTTCCACTCAGCCACCACGTGGTCTTTAGCTGTTGGTCTTTTTTTTTCATGTTCACGGGCACCCTTCCATTTGGTATACCCGTTAAAGAGTTTACCAATTCTTCATTTATATGTATGGTATGGTTGCCAACGTTTAGGGTGTTTGTATTTTCATTATAATTTTCAACCAACCAGTACGCAAGCATTGTCGGTACGATGTCTATTTTCAACTTTAGTGTAGCACCAAACCCTACTGTCTTTCTTTGGTTTTCGTTTAGATTCATAAACCACCCAGTCAAGTTTGTAGGTTTTACTCTTGACAAGATCCTAGCCCCACTGAACTCATGATATGGTTCTTCCTCAACCTCCACATTCCGACTTAATGCCTTTCTCTTATTGGCGTTTTATGCCTTTCTAGTATGCACATTTATTCTCAATCTTAACCTCTCTTCGCCTATATAAAATGATTTCATGGCGTTTTATTTTATGGCGTTTTAATAGTATAATTTAACATAACTATGATACATTTATGGCGTTTTATAAATCAATAAGAGATTATAGATGTTGAATAACTCAATAATAGTTAAATGGCGTTTATAACAGAATCCATACATTTTTTGGCGTTTAGTAACAAAGCTATGACAGGATTCATGTGTTGTGGCCTTTAGTAACAAACGATACATATTTTGGCGTTCTGGCAACAAAGTTTGAAAGTGTATTTTTACATCACGAAAAGTAACATTTGTGTGCCATGTCCTCTTGTTGTCTTCTTTTGTTGCTCGTTCGTTTTTTGGCGTTTTGGAGCAGATGACCCTTCCCCTTCCCCCCTTGTAGAAACTGCAAATTTTTTTGTTAAAATTAGAACGCCAAAAGCAGCATAAACTAGAACAATGTAAATCAAAGTTAACTCACTATGCTTTTTTCCTCTAGATCTGGTTTGATCTTTCGACGCCATAGTTTTTGTTGTTTCGTGTTTTCTAGGGTTTTCGCGTTTTACGTTGGTTTTGGGGAGGTTTTTCTAGGAAGTATATATGTTTCGGTCAGGCTTTGATGTGTTTTGTATATGGATATTTACCTTTTTGCCCTTATGGAAGAGCGCCACACTAATAAAAGTGATGTTATTTACGAAAATGCCACCGCGTCATGTAGTCCATAGATTGTTTTGATCTGACGGTTCCTAACCTTTCTCACCGTTCTCACACTTTTAGTCGTTCTCTCTAAATCCTCACCTATACATACATACATATATATATATATATAGAAATGGGATCAGGAGAAAATGCCCTAAAGTGTGAGAACGATGATAACGCATCCTGATGGAACACGTGGCGTCGGATATAATCAAGGTTCGAGGGGCTTTTTTGTCTTTTTAATCTTCTTCTTCCCAATGTGTGTCACAATACTAATTCATTTTTGGCGTCTAAGATATTTTTGGTGTTTAGTTAGATTCAATAACTACCTGGCGTTTTACTAGTCTTTTTTTAGATCTGTATCGTTGAATTAATCATTTTTGTGTCACATAGATATTGTTTTTGTGGCGTTTTAAGATAATGTGTAGAGTGTTTAAGTTGTGTTTACATGTTCTACTTTTATAATGACATTTTTTTCCGGCGCATGTAGGATGCGGTCTATAAAGTGACAGGTAATTATGGCGTTTTGAAAAGATAAATAAATTCAACAGGTAATTATGGCGTTTTGAAAAGATAAAAAATTCAATTTTCCGATGGAGTGACTTTTAATATAATAAATGTTATTAATAAAGTTTTCGTCCCTTCAGTTTACTGTTTTGCAGTTACAGTTTGTTCAACTTCATCTATTTTATCGTTTCAGTTTACAGTTTGTAGTTACGTTTTTGAGATTTTGGCGTTTTATATTTTTAATGTGGTTTAGATAAAGATGGCACTTTGTTCTATTCTCTTGTACTTTGTTTTATACTTTTTTGAGTTTTTAATAATACTTGTCCAAAGTAATTTTATTATAGTTTGCGAGTTTTGGGTGTTTTATGGCATGATGGCGTTTCACAAGCATTTGTCTGTGTGGCGTTTTATTATATTTTTTTTTTTTGAGAAATAAAGTATTTGTTCTTAGCTGAAGAATACATAACAAACAACTGAAAAGAAAATTAAAAAAAAAAACAGAAACAAATCATCTTCCAAATCTTCACTGTCACCAGTCTCTTTTTTCTTTGAAACATCTTCACTGGCGGTTTGACTTTGGTATGCTTCATTTTTTTTGTTGTTGAAGTAGCTTTTTTGTGGTCGTTTGGAAGCACAAAATGACGTGAGTTTTTTGTTTGAAGTTCATCTTTATCTTCATATTTATCTTCAACCATTCAAATAAGTCTGACATCATCAGTGTCATCCGTCTCTTCATGCCATTCAAATATTCATCAAGAACAAAGCACAGAAAAAGACATAAGTCTGACATCAACATCTTTTTCTTGAAGATTGGTCCATCTCATGCAGCAAAATGTTATTGAGTTACAACCCTCAACTAACAATGCATTCTGCGAAACTTTGCGTAGAACAATATTGAATATACAAGAAACGATGTTTGCCATTTTTGGCGTTTTACTGAGAAAATAGTGTATCTAAAAAAACGTTGATTGGAATCTTTGATGTTTGGGTTTTTGGCGTTTTCTAAGATGAATGGTATATAGTAAAATATAGCGTTTTGGGTTTGGTGTGTTTGATGTTTGGCTTTTTTGGCGTTTCTAAGATGAATGGTATATAGTAAAATATGGCGTTTTGGGTTCGGTGTGTTTAATGGAAGGTCTGAGATGTTGTTTATATAGGATGTTTTTGGCGCGTATTTTAGTCGGGATTTTATTATAATAAATGGTATTAATTAAGTTCAGTCGTTTCAGTTACTGTTTGTTCTGCTTTATCGTTTAAAAACAAAGTTTGGTGTTTTATATTTAATGGCGCTTAGATTAGGATGATGTGTTCTTTGTATTTTTAAGGCGGGAATGTAATGGCGTTTTATTCATGACTTTGGCGTTTTGGGTAGAGAAGTCTAAAGTCCTTTTTATCCTTAATGAAGCGCGTCCACGTAATAAAATTGATGTTATTTACGAAAACGCCACCGGGCCAATCTAGTCCATAGATTGTTTCGATCTGACGATCCATAAGCTTTCTCACTGTTCTCACACTTTTCACCGTTTCCCTAAATCCTGGCCCTATCTATATATACACACATACACACACACATACACATACGCATACATATATAAACATGTATATACACATACATACACAAATATAAGTTATACAAATATACACACACATACATATATACTTAAATATAAATTAAATTTATAGTTTTATATATACCACTATATTAGATTTTGGTATACTATATACAAATTTACAACTATATATATACTGACTAGCCCAATCACGCCAATAAAAAAATGAATATCAAATCTGAAAGTTAAACCCTAAACCGATAAACGACAGTCTGTTCACCGCCTCAATGTTTCATGCTGTTTCCCTAAGTCGATCCTCTCCTACTCTCAACGTCATTGTTTGTGTAATATGATCATCGCTTCGTCGGCCACAACAATGTTATTCATAAGAAAAATATTATGCCATTTAATTTGTCTGTTATTAAAGTCATAAAAACTTGAGACCCAATATTGTCACTATCTCTCTCAGCAAATTTAAATCGGGCGATATGGTTGTCTAAATCGTTCGAACTTCGCTTGACGCTCGCTCGGAATATTTACTGCTTGAAAAATGCTCACTTGAATAGAGGCTCGATTTTAAATGAGCAGCTCTGCTAGGTTCAGTTTGTAAACGAGCCAAGCATGAGCAAAGGTCTGTTCAGTTCGGCTCGGCTCGTGAACAACCCTACTTCCAATCTATAACCTTGTGTTTCGACCTATGCTTTAACCAAAGAAAACTGAGAGATTTTATGTCGCTCATAATATCTTCACTTTTTCTTTTGCGCGTGCATTACCAAAGAAAACTGAGAGATTTTATATCGCTCATAATATCTTCAGTTTTGCTCTTGCGCGTGCATTGATAGTTGTACATTTTCAGTTAAACCGACAGTACATGTGAATTGTGATCGACGTCGATCTATGGTTGAGGTACGTCCTTAGTCCTTTGGTTTCTCCTCATTTCACGGATTGGGCTGGGAATGGGCCCATTATACATATTTATGATGCTTTCTATATTTGTCCTTCATTCTGCAATCATTCTTATTCCAAAAGATCATAATAATAGTTTTGTAATACTTTTTTTATTCAAATTATATGATTCTGAATTATTCATCACAAATTCGTTTAGTTATTGGGGAGTGATAAATACATCCAACATAAGGATTAATAAACCAAATTAGTCAAACTTGATAATGATTAAATACTTTAATACATTATTTTATTTTAAAGTCAAAAATTATAATTATGTTATTTTATTTTATAATACTTTCGTTACTTTTTTATATTTTGTTATACTATTACTAGTATTAATATCAATATTAATAAATAAATAATCAAGACACTTTATTATAAACACGAAACTGAAAACGTTCATCATAAATAAATAAATAACGAGTCTCTATTAAAAAAGTAAACATTCAAACATTCAAACAATTAATCACCTAGATCGACAAAACCACTTTCACGACGATAAATTTGGGTAATGTAAAAAGTATTATATTATGGATGGTAGTGTAAATGAAAGTGCAATTGTCTAATACTGGTAATGTTTTATGGAATTTGTCAAAGAAATGATACATATGCACATGTGCATCGATAATTGTTACTCGAAATTTTTTGTTAGGGACTAAATATAGCGGGTTTTTTTTAAATATTAAAAAAAGTTGTGTGTTTTTTAGATTTTTTTAGGTATTTTTTTGTTGTGTTCACATTGGTTCTCGTGGTTCTCGCAATAAAGGGCGATTTCTAACGAATCCTTATCCTATATATATATATATATATATATATATATATAGAAAAAGTGTAACGTACAATTAGGGCTTATCGTACGCTTGTACGATATTGTGAAATCGCATGTTGGTATATAAAGCGATTTTGCATGTTGGTTTTTCAGCACAAATCACATGTTCAAGAGTGAATTCGCACCAGATCGTACGGCTGAGATGGTCGCTGAGATGGTCGCATACATATTGTACGATAAGAGCCGTTGTACGTTAACCTAACCCTATATATATAATGTATCCTTACTATCCATAAAATATCAACCAAACAATAATTAAACTTTGAGTAAATTACAAGTTTTGTCCTTTATGTTTACACCAAATTGCAGGCGCTGTCCTTTAGCGCAAAAGTTTGCAAGTTTTGTGTTTTATGTTTCAAAATCTTGCACGTTTTAACCTTTAGGCCAAACCCAGTTAGATTTTTTAGTTAAATGCACATGAGGGTATTCTTGTCATTTTACATCCCTTGAATTTGAGGTGGTGTTACAGGGGGCTGCTGCAATGGAAAAAACCCTGGTGGGTAAAAAGGGTTTTGGGGGAGAAGAAGATGATTCTAGAAGTAGGCAGGATAATGAGTTTGAAAGTTTACACAACTAGTCCCTTAAATATCAATTATTTACTCAATAGTCTCATGTGCATGGCACATGACCATAGTTAACTAAAATATCTAATTGGGTTTGGCCTAAAGGTTAAAACGTGCAAGATTTTGAAACATAAAGCACAAAACTTGCAAACTTTTGCGCTAGAGGACAGCGCCTACAATTTAGTGTAAACATAAAGGACAAAACTTGTAATTTACTCTTAAACTTTTATTGCATCATCACCAATCTCATCTTCTAAATTTTATTGTCAAATAGATTATTATTTTATTAACAAGTATTTAATACACGAAATTTAACATTTGAAATCATATTGTCAGATAAATTATTATTTTATTAACTAGTATTTTTTAAACGACAAAGGTTACATAACTCATATTTTTAAATTACAACAATTTTACCCCATGTCAGAAATTGAACCCTGGTATCTCCTAGGGGTGTTCAGGAATCGTTTCGAATTCAAAAAAGTTCGAAAAATTCGAAATTCGTTTAATTTCGATTCGATTATTAAGAGTTCGTTTCGATTATAAGAATTCGAATTCGATTCAATTCGAGTCAAGTAAATCGAATACACATTTATAATTCCAAATTCGATTCGATTCGAAATTCGAATAAAAGTTATACATTTTTATTTATTATTTTTATATATAATACATAAATAACTTTTATTAAGCTATACTATAAATTATTTTCAAAAAATTTTCCAAGCATTAAAATTATCCATTACCAAACCCACTACATGACCCATAAGTAAAACCTAAGTATCTATCAATAGATTTCTAACCATAAAAATATTAACTTGTAATGTGGAGTGACTAATCCCGACTTATCGTTTTGAATTTTATACTTGTGGTACTTTGTTTGTAACTTTTAATGTGATATCGTGCTTTATGGCTGCTTTAAAATTTATGTTTCATTTTGATAGTTTTTTACATGTTTTAAAGAATCTGAATTAAATCGAATTTATTCGAATTCGAAACTTTAATCGAATACGAGTTGGGTTTTTTATTCGAATACGAATTCGAATCGAATTTGATAGGTTTTAATCGAATTCGAATCGAATACGAATTCAAGGAAAAATAAAAATTATTCGAACAATTCGATTCGAATAATTCGAAAATTCGATATTCGATTCGATGAACACCCCTAGTATCTCCCCCCAAAAACAATAAAGCCTCTACCACCCACCAAAATAGTAATGGCTATTAACTATATTTAAGACATGAAATTTTAACATTAGTTTTAGATTTCTTAACTCTTAAAGTAAGTTTACGCAATATGATAAAACTTTCTTCGTTTTGTTATAGTTATTATCTAAACAATAATATAATTTAAAATAAACTAGTTAAATTCCTCCGCAGATTGCGGCGGGTATCATTCGGTATGGGTTTATTACGACATCGATACGGTATCGCCACTCGGTATATCAAGCGAAAGATAAAACCCAAAAAATAAAGTCACGATATGACCAAAATAATATCAATATGTATTTTACATCGGTCAAAAACCATAAATACGAATATCAGTAATGGTTCTGATAATAAGGATACCGATACCGATGTTATA
This sequence comes from Helianthus annuus, assembly GCF_002127325.2. Taxonomy (NCBI): domain Eukaryota; kingdom Viridiplantae; phylum Streptophyta; class Magnoliopsida; order Asterales; family Asteraceae; genus Helianthus; species Helianthus annuus. The sequence goes on from NC_035445.2 coordinate 1,871,355, forward strand.
CAGTCGAGATCACCAGGGCATCAATGTTGCTAAGACATTATCTTAAATATTATATGAGAAAAGTTAAAATAATAAAAAAAGTAATAATAAAATAATAAATTAAAGTAATAAAATCAAAAAATAATAGAAACTTAAAAAACTATAATATTAATTAAAAAATAAAAAATGTTGAAATACTGTCCATCAACAGTTTTTATTAATATGTATAATTACAGATGCAAAAATCTTACGAATGAGACTTAGTGTATCATCAATATTAGAAACTAACAAAAAAATATAATTCCTTTTAAATTACTTAAACATAAATATAATTAAAAAACTTCAAAAAATATAAAACTTCTTGTGGTATGAAGTATTGTAGAAATAAAAGAATTATAAGAGGTTGTTTAAAAGAAGGATTATGAAGTATTGTAGAAATAAAAGGATTATAAGAGGTTGTTTAAAAGAAGGATTATGAAGAGAGATAATATATAATACTCCTTAAAAAGAGAGTAAATTACAAGTTTTGTCCTTTATGTTTGTCCCAAATTTCAGGCGTTGTCCTTTACCTTTAAAATTGACGCCTCTTGTACTTAGTGTTTCAAAATATTGCACATTATGTCTTTTAGGCCAAACCCAGTTAGATTTTTTGGTTAAATCTGGTCATGTGCCTTACACGTGAGGGTATTTTTGTCATTTCATCTCTGCAGTGGCTATTGTGTAAAACAGCTTATGTTTAAGGGCTAGTTTGTAAAATAAAAAATAAAAAGATTTATAAATACAAAAAATCTGTCTTTTCTCTCTCTCTCTCTCATGTTCTCTGCCTTCTCTCTCTCTAAATTCCCACACCCTCTCTCTCTTCTCTCTCCCTCTCTCTCTCTCTCACCTGCCGCCACCTCCCACCACCACCACCACCACCGCCACCGCCACCGTCTACCAGACTACCACCACCGTCTCCACCATCACCACCCCCACCGGAACCCTAACCCCTACCTGCAACAACCCAAACCAGCAACAAACACCATTAAACCCACCACCCCCACTAGTAAAATCAACGGAAGAATCTGCTAGAATAAAGGAAATTGAGTGAGAAACAAGTTATACGTATAAAAGATTTGGAAGAATCTGCTAAAATCGACGGCAACGATGACGGTGGTGGTGGTTCAAGATGAATAGCCGGCGATAAAGAGGGTGGTGGTGGTTTCGAGATGAATCGACGACAGCGACGATCATGATGAAGGTAGGTGCATATATTTTGATGATCGGACTGTTGTGGTAGGTAGAATCGGATCCGAACGGATTTTCAGATCTGAACAGGGGTGGCTGTGGGTGATGAACCTTGATGATTGGACTGTTGCGGTGGTGATGGTGCTACGGTGTTCTGACGATGGTGTAGGAGTGCCAGAGAAGGTGTTGTGCTCTGATGACGGTGGTGCAAGAGTGGTACTGGTGGTGGTGGCCGGAATGGCGATTGTGTGTGAACTGGTGCAGTGAAGGAAATTGGGGGCATCGGTGAGTACAGAAAAGGCGTTAATGTGTCAATTGTGTGCGATATTGAAGTTATTGATTCTTGTTTTGAGATGTACATATTCCTGATTTTAGTTAGTTTGATTATTTTGTGAGTGAGATATTAATGGAAGAAGTTGAAGTTATTGATTTATTTATTGAATTTGGGGACTATAGTGATGCATAGTTTGGATTATAAGTTGTGATTTGTGTTCTTTAATGATGGTGTTAGAGATATAAAATCTGAAAAGAAATGAGAAATCTGTTGATGGTGATAGTGGGTGGTCGGCGGCAGGTGAGGGTGGGAGGTGGTGGCGGCAGGCGATGTCCTTTATTTGTTTTCTAAAATCATTTATAAATTAGGATGTGAAAAGACAATGCTACCCTCATGTGCAGTGCACATGACATAACTTAACTGGAAATTATAACTGGGTTTGGCCTAAAGGACATAACGTGCAAGATTTTGAAATATTAAGTGCAAAAGTCATCAATTTTAAAGGTTAAGGACAACGCCTGAAATTTAGGACAAACATAAAGGACAAAACTTGTAATTTACTCTAAAAAAAGATAATATATAATATTAGTCTACTACCTATGTGGCTATGTTGTCAGCATTTATTACATGGCCAACAAATTGACTTGTGGGTCAATTTATTACTTGAAAAGTTGACTTGTGGTTAAAAAGTAAAAAAAAAAAGTTGACTTTAGGGTGTATTTATGAGGTAGAGGATCCTGTACATTAATCCAGAAGTGTGAGAAGTGTATTATAAGACTATATATAACACTATATAACACAACCATTGGGTGTCAGCCCAATGGCCACCGGCACCCAAGTTAAACTGGTTCGAGGCCTAAAGTGCTCGGGTTCGAATCCTGCTTGCAGGCTCTTCGCTCCCCTCAAAACGGCTGGGTAGTCACCGCCAGGCAGCGTTGTCGGGTCGCTAGCTTGGGGAGGGGGATCCCTCCCGCAGTTAGGGGTACCGTGCAATTACCCTTTTTTATATAACACCATATAAACACCGTATAACACTATGTAACACCATATAACACTATGTAACACTATATAACATTATATAACAAATATAACACTGTATTTTGTCTAATAGCATGTCTATGATAGATGTATAGTGTTATATAGTGTTATATAGTGTTACATAGTGTTATATGGTGTTATACGGTGTTACATGGTTACATGGTGTTATACGGTGTTTATATGGTGTTATATAGTGTTATAATACACTTCTCACACTTCTGAATTAACATACATTATCCCTACCCGTGTTTATGATAGTCATTAGTAAGATCGTGTATATAATGATAGTGATTAACAAGATCATAATTGTCAAAGCTGTATTTGTGTTAGAAAAATCATTAACTTTTGTTAAGATTATTGCCATTGGGTTATGTATATCTCTTCCTAGCTCACTTACTTTTTCGTGCGGCAATACCAATGGGGAAGAGGCACTCAAAGGTAGCATCCTTGCCCCAACTAACCAAAATCCGTCATGTCAATTTTATTTAAAAGTACTCATAAGACATAAAACACTGGCGGCGCCTTACCTTGCCATAAACTTTTGTTTTTTAATTTTAATAAAGTCAAATTTTAGGTAAAAATTAAACTTCATTGAAATAAAAATAAAAATACATAATTCTAAGTAAACTAATAAAATTAAACTTCATTGAGAAATGAGATTGAGATTGATTATAGTGAAAATTGTATAAGATTTGAGTGAGAATGGTATAAGATTAACGTGAAATGAAGAATGTGATGATTATTTATAAGGTAAATAAATAAATAAAATATTTTCTTTATTAGTGTTAAACTACATGTGACCATTGGATGGTCAGATATGGCATCCAACAACAACAATTCAACGCGGGTAGTTCCCGTGACAAGCCAAACCCGCCCGCCTAACCCGTATGGATGGTGGCAGTGTTATGGCCCTGGTTCAAACTCGGGAGGGAGTTACCCGCATATGCCCCGTCCCCCCTAAAGCCACATATTTAGCATTTAATTCAATGTTACATAAGTGTAGGAGAAATTTTAAAATTGATTTGCACTTTGTTTGAGATAAGGTTTCATCTTAGATTCTTGGAGTTCATTATTTGTCTACTATTGACCTTCCAACCAAGAGTTAATCTTTTTTTTGAAAGGAAAACTTCGTTAAAAAAACGGCACCAACCCAAAAGCGGGAAGGCCCAAAAGCAAACAATCAAAATTACACCATATACATAGGGTATTTACACCATTTGATCCAATCTAAATTCTTATGACTAGAACTATTCTTTAACCACAAAAAAACCAAGCAACTTGATGTCTCCCAATATGTCTTCACTTCTACCTCTTCCATTAGAGAACACGACCTCATTATGGGCCTTCCAAATGCACCAACAACATAACATTATAAGGCCTTTTACAATCGGAGTTTCCTCCGTCCTCAATTTGCAGAATTTAGCATGCTCTAACACGTCTTTAAAGCCGAAGGCATACAATAGAGGAATTGGAACCCAAGTACAGAAAAATTGCCAAAGATTTAGAACCATGTTGCAAGTCGTGAAGATATGATCAGTAAATTCATCGTAATCTACACAGAAAGCATGGCGGAGGACAACGATTTGGACGTTACATTTTGAAAGGGTCATCTTCGTCGGGATTCTATCTAGTCCCGCTCTCCGAACAAAAGTATTAACTTTCGCCGGAATCCACTTGCTCCATCTAAAAGCCTAATCGTAGATAGCAGAACTATCCTCAACCAGGAGTTTTCTTACCGAAGCCGTGGAGAAAACTCCCTTCTCATCGCCGAGCCACAACCATCTATCCTCTCTAGAGTCTCTTTTGATCGATGACAAAATACTTTGGAATTCCTGGAGTTCAGTGATCTCCCTAGACGACGATGGTTGTTGGGCCCATTGCCAATTCCAGGCGATCGAACCAGCTTGCATCACTACCCTATCAGCCACCAGACACCATTTATTGACTTCCAACAAAAAAAGCCGTGGCCATTTGAGCATAAGCGGCCCATCACCGGTCCAATAATCCACCCAAAATTGGATTTTCTCCCCGTTACCCACCTCTCCTTTCATAAGATTTCCAACTTCTCTACCTTTAATAACAATTTTCTTCTCCAGCTTAACGATATTATTCCACACCCCCGAAACTGCCCAATTATACATAATTTGGTCCATATTTTGTTAGGGAATTTTCAGAAAACCGGATGATCAGAGAGATGTGTGATCACTCTCAGATTAAATTATTTCGGCGGTTCACCCGAATAATTCAATCGGATACAACTCTGATTTTCAAGAAAATAAACTAGGTTATATATGTGTCTGCGAATTTTTTTATGAACCAGGAAGAAGATGATCAAAAAACTGTATTCGAATTTGGGGTGTTTTGCAGATAACTGCCTCTAGCAGTTATAATTCGAATTTTAATCAAAATACCTTAAAACTGCCTTAGTTTTTTTGTCTGAAAAATTGGGATGAATTTTAATAAATTTTATTTTCTAAGGCATTTTCCATAATTCAATTTAACTAAAATAAAATTAGGACGAATTTTAATAAATCGGATACAGCTCGACCCCAGCCAGGGGCTCTGCCCCTTGGATCTCGCCAGGGGCTGCCACCCCTCGGACCCTGCTCCCAGGGGTGCAGCTCCCGGACCCCGAGCCCCCTTGGAACCCCCGTAGAGTACGGGCTCCGCCCATTCACTTCAAATTATAATAACTCAAACAAGCGTGCACTCTCGCACCTCCTAACTTGCTTGATGTGTATTATTATTTGTTTTGATCACCAAATCAATTCTGATTACACTAAAATATCTAATAAATTTTATGTTGATGCGAATGCTTTGCTTGTAGGGGCATGTGAAAGTAGTAATTGTATATTTATCACATCTTAGAACGATTATGATTAGTCAAGAATAAAAAACAATTAGCTGATTAAGTTATTTGACCAAAATTTCAATTTCACTATATAACTACAATTACAGTTTTCTCTTTTATATATTATCAACTAGAATTTATATCTGCGCTTCACGGAGGGATAATGTTTTTCTAAAGTTGCGTGTACGTCAAAATGTAACTTAAATTTATACCACATGTAACTAAAGCTAACACATAAAAATTTGATTACAAAAGTATTTAGAAAGTTAAATGGTTGTCAGTATCAATGCCGGAAGTTTAGAAAACACAAAAAAAATTATGTCGAAATGTAAATCAACTTAAGTTTATATCCGCACGTAAATAAAAATAAAGACGTAAAACTCGATTAAAAAGTATTTAGAAAGTTAAGAGTTGTAAGAGTCAATGATAAAAATTAAAAGTTAAAAGTAAAAAAAAAAACGTAACTTGAATTTATATCACTTGTAACTAAAGCTAAACACATAAAACTCGATTACAAAAGTATTTAGAAAGCTAAAAGGTTGTCAGTGTCAATGCCGAAAGTTGAGAAAACACAAAAAAAATATGTCGAAATTGTAAATCAACTTAAGTTTATATCCGCACGTAAATAAAAATAAAGACGTAAAACTCGATTAAAAAGTATTTAGAAAGTTAAGAGTTGTAAGAGTCAATGATGAAAATTAAAAGTTAAAAGTAAAAAAAAAAAAACAAAACAAAGAGTGAATTTCAAGGATTGTCCTTTATCTTTATACTCATTTTCAGGCGTTGTCCTTTATGTTAAAAGTTGACGAGTTTTGTCCTTTATGTTTTCATATCATACACTTTTTGTCCTTTAGGCCTAACCCAGTTAGTTTTTTCAGTTAAATTTGGTTATATGCTTTGCATATGAGGGCATTTTTGTCAATTCAAAGGTAAGTTCAACGGCAGATTTATAGCTCAAAGCTTCTGCAACCTTTGAATTGACAAAAATGCCCTTATGTGCAAAGCACATAACCAAATTTAACTGAAAAAACTAACTGGGTTAGGCCTAAAGGACAAAACGTGTATGATATGAAAACATAAGGAACAAAACTCATCACTTTTGAACATAAAGGACAACGCCTGAAAATGGGTATAAAGATAAAAGACAATCATTGAAATTCACTCCAAAAATTATGTCGAAACGTAAATCAACTTGAGTTTATATCGACACGTAAATAAAAATAAAGACGTAAAACTCGGTTAAAAAGTATTTAGAAAGTTAAGGGGTCGTAAGAGTCAATACTGAAAGTTAAAGGTTAAAAGTAAAAAGAAAGAAAACCAAAAAAAGATAAAAAAAAGTTAAAGTATTTAAAAAGTTAAGAGGTCGTAAGAGTCAATACTGAAAGTTAAAGGTTAAAAGTAAAAAGAAATAAAACAAAAAAAAGGAAAACAAAAGTACTGTATCACTGTAGACGTAAAACTCGGTTAAAAAGTATTTAGAAAATTAAGGGGTCGTAAGAGTCAATACTGAAAGTTAAAGGTTAAAAGTAAAAAGAAAAAAAACTAAAAATTGAAAAAAAAGTTAAAGTATTTAGAAAGCTAAAGGGTCGTAAGAGTCAATACTGAAAGTTAAAGGTTAAAAGTAAAAAGAAAGAAAACCAAAAAAAGAAAAAAAAGTTACAAAGTTAAATTATTTAGAAAACTAAGAGGTCGTAAAAGTTAATACTGAAAGTTAAAGGTTAAAAATAAAAAGAAAGAAACAAAAAAAGAAAATAAAAGTTACTGTAACACTGCTACAGTGAAACCAACTTGTTCTTTAATATTATTATTATAGATAAAGAGTATGGTACAAATATGGTTATCGTACATTACATACGCTATATTTTGAGCCATATACGTGTCCTGATTCATTTTCGGTTTAATAAGGTTAAATCAGACAATTAACCTAATCATCAGAGGGCAAATTCGTCTCTTCATTCATTCAGCGAGAAGTTCGTTACACTGATATCCCGGTAATTATTATTCAAATCAGTTTCAAATTTTCCATAATTTTCAATTGGCAGTTTTCGTTCTTCTGTGTTAGGGTTACATTCAATTTGTTTATTTCGATGGATCCACAGAGTAGCACTTGACGAACAGATGTTGATTTTGAAGAAAATCGACCGATCGGTGATCATGCTCAATTATCTGCTTATCAGAGAGTTTCGATTGAGGATGTTTTAAATCCGCGACCTGCAAATCCAATTCCAATTTCAAGTACAAGTCATGCAAACGAGTGTTCTAATGGTAATTATATTTATTCAGTTATCTAAATTGTTCGTATAGTTGTTTTTTGTTTAATCGTAGCAATGTTTGTTTGTTGTTGCTTTTTTTTTGACGGTTGAATGTTGATTATACTTTGTATTGAAAGCAACATGCAGAAATTTCGCATGTTATTACTCTAACAATTCACATTTGATTTTATTTTTTTATGCATTTTCGCATGTTATTGTATAATAAATCGCATATGTAATTCAGATTAATCAATATTATCATTTAGCATGCTTTGATCATACATTTCGCATGTGTTTTTTTATGACGTTTTATGTTTCTGATTTTGATTCATGTAGATGAAAGGGTTTACACTCCGGAGGTTTAAGCATCAGCTACACCTGTTGTTGGAATGCAATTTATCTCTATTGAACAAGTATATGCGTTTTATCAATCATATGCTAAGTTAGCTGGGTTTTCTATTCGGAAAGGTGGTGAAGTATACAGTGGTAGTATAATCAAAACTAAGTATTTTATTTGTTCTAAAGAGGGACATAAGCCTCTGTGTATTGATGATCATTCGAAGTCAAAAATGTAATTCAAAACAAGGAACAGGGGGACTATTAGGACTGGATGCAAAGCTCAACTTATGATTTGCACTGTGGATGGTAGATTATATACAGTAAAGAGATTTGTTGATGGCCATAATCATAAGTTTGTATGTCAAAATGATATTCACATGCTGCCAGCTTACAGACAATTGTTAGATGTCCAGGAGGAGATGGTATGGGAACTAGGCACTTTAAACCTTGGTCCTGTAAAGCTTTCCATATAATGAGGAAACGTTATGGTGGTTTTGAGAACGTTGGTGCCACGGTTGATGATTGCAAAAATTTTAGGAAGCGAATTAATAGCTATATAGGAGAATATGATGCTGATATGGTGATTAATAGGATGACTGACAAAAAACAGTATTTAGCTGATTATTCGTTTGAATATTCTGTTGATGATGGCAAACGGTTAACTGGTTTGTTCTGGGCTGATGGTTTATGCAAGCTTAACTATATGGAATTTGGGGATGTGATATCGTTCGATGCAACTTTCAAGACAAACAGGTAAGTGTTTCAAGACAAACATGTTTGTTACTGATTTTCGCATGTTTGTTTGCTAATGAGCGTTCAATATCGCATGTGTAGACAACAGAGTGGTGTTGAATATATCGCATGCTATACTTCTGGTTTCGCATATGATTCATAAACGTGATTCGCATGTGTTGTTCAGGTACAAGATGGTGTTTGTTCCGTTCACTGGCATTGACAACCACTGTCGAAATGTAACAGTCTTAGCTGGGTTGTTGGCATCAGAGAGTATTGAATCATATAAATGGCTTCTGAATTCATTTTTAAAGTCATTTGGTCAGCAGCCAAATGTTGTAGTAACGGATCAAGACCCTGCTATGAAACAGGCTATTGAGGAGGTTTTCCCTATTAGCAGACACAGATTGTGTATTTGGCACATAATGAAAAAAGTGGCAGATAAGGTATAGCATGCAATATTTTTGTGTTTTGTTGGTGTTATTTTTTTTATTATAGTTTTTTGTTATAGGCTGATATACAAAGCATTTATTGTTATAGGTTGGACACGAGTTGTGCAATAATGATGAGTTTAAAAGGAGGATGTGCGACATTGTTTGGACTGATTCGATTGAGCCCGAAGAATTCGAGAGACAGTGGAAGTTGGTGATGATTGAGTTCGGTCTTACTGAAAACAAATGGATTGATGATATGTTTGGGATGAGATCCATGTGGATTCCGGCTTTTTACCGGCACGAGCCAATGTCAGGTCTTATGAGAACAACTTCAAGATCAGAGAGTGAGAACCCTTTTTTTTGCCAGGTTGCTAATTCACAACTCACACTCGTAGAGTTTATGAATCATTTTGATGGTGCAATGGATGTACAAAGGTTCAATCATAGAAAAAATGATCATATTTCAAGATGTACTGAGCCAGCTGATTGGAGTCAAACTACCTTGGAAAAAAGATGCTGCTAAGATCTACACCAGGTCTATATTTTTTGATCAGCAATTAGAGATTCATGGAACAATTTCCGAATATTTGCCGATGGACACCAAAGTTGAAGGTCCACGTATCAGAATATTGTTGAAGGACTTTAAAGCACATGGAGATGGTTTATTGGAGGTATTTTACATGTTTTTTTAGACATGCGAATTTGTTACATTACACATGCGATTTTATTTTATTCATTTACATAATTTTTTAGACATGCGAAATTGTTATGTTTCACATGCGATTTTAATTTTATTCACATACATGATTTTTTAGACATGCGAAATTGTTATTTTATACATGTGATTTTAAATTTTATTATTATTATTATTTTTTTTGGTTATTGCTAGGTGTGGTTCAAGAATCTTGAAAATGATGTAACTGCACAGTGTAGCTGTTTGCGTTTTGAGCAATATGGGCTGCTATGCAAACACATATATTTTCTTTTCAAGATGTTTGGTGTTAAAGAAATTCCAAACAAATATGTTACGAAGAGATGGACGAAGGATGTGGTGCCCAATGAGTTAAATGTGAAGTACAATCTAAATATTGGTGGTAAGAATGTGCAACACAAGGCTAAACGGATTGCTCGTGAAATCATCCACACAGGGGAGTATTTGGTTAGTAATTTGATTTCCGACCTTGATCAACTTGTCTTAGTGAGGGATCAAATGATGCATCTTAAAGAGAGAGTTGATCAGAGTCACATAACCAAGCAACTTGATCCAAAATTTGACCGATTTTCAAAGTTGATTGGTTATCAACAACCAGTAACTAATGCTCCCCCTACTGTCCGTGTGCCGGCTGGTATAAGAAACAAAGGCCGCGGCTCGCATAGAAGGATTAAATCTAAGAAGGAACATATGATCAGCCGCAAAGGGAAAAGGTCAAGGACATGTAGCGTATGCAATGAAAAAGGTCATGACATTCGGACTTGCGGCGAGCTTAAAGCCAAACAACAAGGTAAACAGGGAAAAAAGAAGATGAAGGGTGTCCAGATTGAAAAATGTTGGGAGAGACAAAGACAATGAGGTTGAAGACGATGAAGAGGAAGAAGACTTTGAAGATTACAGTAGTGATGATGAATCTGAAGAAGAAGATCAGTGGGAAGAGGTGTCTGAAGATGACCAGGATGAGTAGGTTTTTATAAATGCACATGCGAATTATACTAAACACATGTGATTTTATATTCATCTGTTTATATCATTTTATCATGCGATTTAGAGTTTAAAACATGCGATTTCTATAAGCTACAGTGTATAATCATTCGTACATGCGATTTCACTTTTATTACATGCGATATATGAGTTATCTTTTTGTTTTGTTATGTGACAATGATGGCTATATCATTCATGCGATTTAATATCTTATATAGCAAACATAATATGTGTTCAAAACATGTACCAAAAAATATAATATTAGTTATTGTCTAACACAGCCCCAACCACAAAACGATTAAAAATAGATTTTAGTTACTTGGAGCAAATATTTTGTCTCGTTCAGAAGAGCTAAACTCCATCTTCTCCTTCACAGTGTTCAGAGCATCTGTCAGGAAAGAGAAGGCTAAGTCATCAGCTTGAGATTGCCCTTTTATGTGATCCAAAGCTCTGTCTTTGAAGCTTGATGGTGGTTCTTGAAGTAGCTGTTCCCATACATCTTGATTTTTCTTGATTTGTTCAAGAATTTTTCCCTGCATATCAAGAACCAGATGAGAAGAGGTGACATCAGTGCTTATTTCTGTCAACGTTCTAGTTGACAATAGCTCTTTGATAGCAATGTTTTTTATTTTTTCTGATTCTTCAGATGCCATTTTTTGTTGGTTTGTTTGTTGTGTGTCTTTATTTCGTATTATATATCTTAATATGGAAGGTAGTTATATCTAGGTTTTTATATTAATATGGTAAATTTGTTATATAGGTAGGGTGGTAAAGTTCAGTAGTATTTATTGTAAAATTCATCATTACATGTCAAATTATAGTCACAACGTTAATAAATTATGTTTTTTTTATATATAAAATAATACTATTTTTAGTTTTTAAGATTGGTAGTTTGTTTTTTTTTTGCATTTTTATTACAAATTATTTTTTAAAGTTTTTTTGCAGTGTTTTTATTCAAAATCGCACTTGATTCGAAAGAAATTCGCAAACTGTAAGAAACCAACATATAAATATCTTTTTTTTTCTGATATCGCATGTGTAAAATATTGAAATCGCACACTATATGAAAATTCAAAGAGTTCTTAACTTTTTTTTGAAATCGCATGTGCATTATCATGAATTCGCAAACTATATGAAATCTCATAGAATACTTAACTTTTTACTGAAATCGCATGTGCATGTCATGAATTCGCAAACTATATGAAATCGCATTGCATTGTCCATGAAATCACAAACTATATGAAATTTCAAAGAATTCTTTTTTTATTGAAATCGCATTTGCATTGTCCATGATTTCGCACATTATTTCACATTCTGCATCATCTTCTTCGATAGTCAGTCCATCCAGAATTTCTAAATTCATCAGAAGTTCATTTTCACAGAAGAATTTGGTGAATAGGAATCGATCGATTTGGTGAATAGGAATCGATCGATTTTTGATTAATTGTTATAATTTCGTTTTTGGTTTTGATTTAGGATCTTACGTTATGATTTTTGAGGTTTTGTTTGCCGTTTATCAGGTGTTTTGATCTTAAATTTGACGATTTTAACCTTGGCGGTTTCATTTTTATTAATCCTAATTTGATAAATTTAATAGAAAAACACGCTGTTTAAGAGAGATGATCCGACAGTTGTGGATGAAGCGTACATAATGTATGATTAGGTTATTTGTATGATAACCAGCCTCTATTATTATAATTATAATATAATAACCAATATTGCCCAAAATTGAATTCCTTTCATAATGTTTCGCAATCTTGACCAATGATGCTTCTACACATGGTTGAATTGAATTTTGAAACAAAGAAGTAAGAACTAAAAAGACGCCATGTTGCTTTCTTTTAACTATTTTAATTGTAGCCCACATTATTTAGTCCTAATAATCAATGACTCAAAATTTATTTCATGCAATCCTCATAGATTTTCTGAAAAAAATATATATAATAGTGATCGCAAATTGTGGCACAAGGGTTGTTATATAAGAAATAAAAAATATTTAAATAATGTGTTACAACATTTTTTTTTTATTCTATTTTGTAAAGAAATAAAAATTCTGTATAGGAATTAATAAAATAAGGATGTGACAATGGTAAGTTGCTTGTAAGATCAAAGGGTATGGGGGTCGTCCCATCCCGTCCAGGTCCGTCTCCGGCGTCGCACACTGCCCCCCGGTGGGTCGTCGCATCCTCGGCGGCTACTACAAGACGGAGGCGACGTGGCGGTTGGTTGGCTGAGTTTTCATTTGGTGGGCCCTCTCTGTCTCTCTCCCTTAGTAATATATTGATTTTTTTTTTATTAAAAGTGGGTAGTCCTCCACACCCTTGGGTAGTTCCCAAGGGAATAGTCCTTCTCCTGTGATGACGTGACGCCTACGTAACGGGTGGTCTCTAAAGAGACTATCCATTCCATACCCTAAGTTCTAAGTGTACGTGATTTATTTTATGTGGCATATAAGCAAGCCGAAACATGTTGACTCTTGTCTTGTTGTCATTGGTTAGATGCGTATTATAGGAGACTAAATGAGGGGTTTCTTGGGCAGATTTTGATTGTCAGGCTACTCGGTATGGGGATGTCCCCGAGACGTCTTGGTCCGGCGCCGAAGGGCACACCGTGCCGCCTCCCCCCCCCCCACGTCCCGTCGCCAACGTCCGACTTCCAACGTTTAGGACGCGCACAAACAGACAAAAAATTGTGGGGACCGATGTGCATTTGACCGTTTGAAAAAAAAAAATTAAATTCAGAATTTATATTATTTAAAAACAAATGGTCATAATTCAAAAAATACCCCATTTCACTTCCATTTTTATAAATACTCACCCATTTAACCCTTTTTTTCATAACTTTTCACTCTCTACCAATCCATTCTCTCTCACATTTTATTACCACTCTTCCCTTTTTATAAAAAACTCTTCATATTTTGTACCATTTTTTACCCGCTACCACCCCATCTCTCGCTAAAAAATTATCATGCTTCACCCATTTCTTCCATTTCTTCAATTTCTTCTATGTCTTCATCGTCTTCGTCTGCGTGGTATTCATCATCTTCGAAAGAGGATGCTATTATGCACAACATGCTTATGAATGCGGCTCAGGTGTTCATGGCGGCTGATGAAAGGTCGTCCCAACGGCTAACTAGATGAGCAAAATATAACCGAGACCAAGAAGGTATTTTACTTTTTTTCCTTATGTTTTATATAGATTTGAAAATGTATTTTTTAATTAATTTCATTTATGTTTTGTTTTAAATTTATAGCCGGCCACGATAAACTAGTAGCCGATTATTTTGCCGACAAACCCGTGTACCCAGCCGAGATTTTTCGACGTCGTTTCCGCATGAGTCGTCCACTGTTTTTACGTATTGCAGGCGACATGGCCCAGTCTGATCCGTTTTTTACATTGCGAAACGACGCTAGGGGGCAAAGGGGTTTCAGTAATTTACAAAAATTTACATCGGCCATTCGCTAACTTGCGTACGGTTACGCACCCGATGCATTAGACGAGTATATTAGGATGTCTGAAAGAACCGCACGTCGATGTTTGCACAAGTTTTGCAAATGGGTTGTCAAATTGTATAGCAAGCAATACCTGCGGAAACCGAACGCAAACGACGTTCAAAAATTATATCAAGCACACGAACAGAGACATGGTTTCCCAGGAATGCTCGGGAGCATTGATTGCATGCACTGACAGTGGTAGAACTGCCCAGTTGCATGGCAAGGTCAGTATACTAGGGGAGATCAGGGACATCCGACTATCATTCTAGAGGCTCTTGCGTTACAGGATCTCTGGATAGGGCATGCTTTTTTTTGGTCTACCTGGTTCCCTCAATGACCTTAACATCATATACCAGTCACAGATATTTGAGGATGTAGTGGCGGGTACAGGTCCAGACACAAGCTTTACGGTTTCAGGGGTGGAGTACAGGCGAGGTTACTACCTAGCCGATGGGATTTACCCAACGTACTCGACAATCGTTAAAACTATCCCGCACCCGACCGACGACAAAAGAAAAAAGTTTGCGAAGTTTCAAGAGGGTGCAAGAAAAGATATTGAACGGGCTTTTGGTGTTCTACAAAAAAAAATGGCACATCATTTCACATCCAGCACGTTCGCAAACACCAAAGAGGTTACGGCACATTATGTACGCTTGTATCATCCTTCATAACATGATCATTGAAGACGAAGGGAGAGCGATATGCGAGTACGACGAAAACGCGTCTACTGGAAATTCTGTTCCAGTTAGTGAGGAACAACAAGATTTGAACGCCTTCGCTCTACGTAACAAGTACACACATCACAACTTACAAGCGGACTTGGTGGAGTACATTTGGAACAACGCTCAAAACGAACCCGACCACCACATGGAAGACGAAGACTAGTAGCTTATTTTAATATGTTAGGATATTTTTAAGTTTATTTTTTTTACTTTATTTTTTTAAGTTTATGTTTTTTTTTTAAATTTATTTCTTTAAGTTTAATTTTTTTAAGTTTATGTAATGTTTTTTAATATAATGAAAATATTTTGTTACTTTATTTGGTAAATGTTAAATAAAAGTTGAAGATTAAAAAAAAATAAAAAAACATAAAAGTGGTGGAGGACTATGACTAGGACCATCCTCCCATGCCCTCTAGTTTTGGAGGATGATCCATCCTTGGGAGGACTATGACGTGTCGCCTACATAGCGGATCATCCTCCAAGGATGGACCATCACCATACCTTGTAGTCTCATTATACAAGGGGGGAGGAACCTGATGTCGAGAAGCAAATGGGGTTTAAGGTTTTTAGTATGTTTTGTTTGGTTTTTATTTTTGTTTGTTTGAGTGATCCAGTGTAAATGACTTAATTATTGTCACTTTTGACACACATTATAACATTTCTTTTAAGAGTAAATTACATTTTTAGCCCCCGTGGTTATATCACTTTTACTATATTAGTCCAAAATAAGAATTTTTAACATATCTGCCCCATGGTCTCTATAACTAACCATTTTGGCCCCTAAGTCTAACCATTTTGGCCCCAATGGTCTCTATAACTAACCATTTTGGCCCCCATGGTTAGTTATAGAGACCATGAGGGCAGATATGTTAAAAATTCTTATTTTGGCGAATATAGTAAAAGTGATATAACCACATGGGACAAAAACGTAATTTACTCTTCTTTTAATAATATATAGAGGAAATTTTAGACTAACATACATTCTTCATTTTTCTTATCTTAATGACGATTCTAACAAAACTTTTTTCTTAAAACATACAAAAACTCGATACCTTTTACTCTAGTTTCTAGATCGTTTCTTCTCTTCACTCACATCATTCACACTTAGGGTGAACGGGGTGGGTGCGAGGTAAGAGCGGAGGGGGATGTGACAATCCGAGATTTCAAGGTCCTTCCTTTAGGCGATACTTGTTTTACAATTCGGTTTTCATGGTTAGTTTTGAGTTGTAACTTGTACATGATTAGTATCTAATTGAACAATTGTGGTGTGTGGTTGTTTATTGAATAAGTTAGGGATTGCTTATGATTCATAACCCCACAATTAAGGTTCTTTGCCGGCAGTCCTTCGTCAAACAAAATCTCATGACGAAGTATGGTATTCGTCATCAATGGTGCGATGAACTTTGACTCTTCATCGAGACGGTTCTTCGTCGAAGGGCATTCTTCGCCAAAACGGGCCTCCCACCCAGGTGCTTTAAGGCCCAACTCATGCGCAACAAATGTGTACTCGTATACATTCGTTTTCTCATAACATTAGTAACCCTAATCTCCTTTCAAACTCACACAAGCGACGACAGTTTTCGAACGCGATAAACCTTTCTCCTTCGAAGCCCTTCCTTCGTAGCGATTCGAGTATTTGCAGTATATCTCGAGGTTAGTGTAATATAATAACTCTAAGTTAACTTGGTCTCTTGTTGTTGTTTGGTTTCGATTCTGTGATCTGAGGGCTTGATGATCTTGTGTTGTTAAAGTTCTGTGAATGATAATCTGAATTCATGAGTAATGCTTGGTAACTAGGGCCTTAATGACAAGTGCGACTTTATCTGATTAATATGAACCGAGGATCGTACAATGTAATGATTCGATGATTATTGTGTAGTACGATTATAACTACTATAATGATATTAATTAATTGATTGAATTATTGAATGATTAACGTGCACACGATTAGGCGACACAAAACAATGATGATTGATAATTGGTATGTTTGGTGATTGTGGTAATTAGAGTTCTAGAGCATGATTAGGAGATGTTGTTTGATCCGACTTAGGAACTGTTAACTCATTAGAAACGGTTATCGTTTGGAATTAAGGAATTGTAATCATCTGCACTGCATGGCGACGAAGTTCGTCCCCGACGAAGAATCTGGGTCGACGAAGGTTGGATCTTCGTCGACTGAAATGTGACGAACCACATGATCTTTCGTCGACTCTCCCATGACGAAGGTTATTCTTCGTCCACTAGAGTTCGACGAACCTCTCTTTGATCCTTCGTCGCATATATGAAATGACGGGTTATGTAATTTATGATGTTGACACTGGTGTGTGTTACATGGTTATAATATTAACTGGAAATGAAGGTTTTCACTCGACAAATGTGAACAACAAGTCATCTGTTGAATGTTATCATATAGTATGCATATGAGTTGTGGACTTGTGTGGGATTGAGTAACTATTTTGTGAAATATGGCGATCCTTACTGCGTGAATGAACTGTGAAAATGTGTGGTTTAATTTGTTATGCAACTGACTTCATTTGGTAAACCACGGTAGGGTTGGTTGATTAACTGGAAAGGGTAACTAACTATACCGAGAAAATCTAAGGTGAGTTCACTACTCTTCTTTTCCAAGCATGCGTTCTGGGGAGGGACATCTGGTAAACGTTCCGGGGAGGAATGTCAGGTAATTGGGTTTGACTGGAATGTTAAACCTGGGATGTTGGTTAATACACTCAATTCTATCATTAAGTCCCATCATATACCGATTGGTTGCCGTGGAGGCAACGGGGTTATTAGTTGATAGCGCTATTAGGTTTGACACCCTCACATCGTACCGGGGAGGACGGTCGTGAACTAATTACCTTAACCACTTGACCAATGTTTGATAGAGCATTGGGGTTTAGGCAAATAATCTGGAGCCATCTGCGGTAATCGAGTTAATAACAACACCAATCTCTGAAATGTTTTAAACTCATATCTAGTAACTAAACGTGTTAACAAACTTTGAACTCACCAGTGTTGTCTGACACACTTGTCTGCATGCTTGCCGGTCGTTAGGTTCATGGATGGGACTTGCTATCTGGGAGTGCTGGAGTGGTCATGGGATGTAGCCCTTGGATACTTGTTTATTGGTTTTGCTCAATTGTTTGAAATACTTGAATAACTATTTACATTATGCTTCCGCTGACGTTTTGGATTACGTTATGGTTTGAAACTATATTTTGAAATAAATGGAATCTTTTGTTTAATATATTGCTATAGTTCAGTGTGATTGGTGGCTGGATCCTGGTACGTCACACGTCCCATGGTGTTTCCGCATGTGGTATTTTTGGGGGTGTGACAGTTTGGTATCAGAGCCACTGGTTATAGTGAACTAGGTTTTAAAACGTTTTTATAAAACCAGACTATAACCGAACAGTTCAGAAAGCAACCATGACACTCACCTCCAAATTGCAAGGTTCGTCTCTCGTGTATTTATTGCACATCTTATTTAGTGAACACTTGAGTTTGACATTGCATGTGAATATGCACCTAGCACTATAGCATGAGTTCTTGTGTTACTAGCTTGTATTACGTGATTGATGAACCTTCTAGATCCATGTTGTGATGTCTTTGACTTGCTACTCGAACTTGAGGAATCTTTTAGCATAAGTTGGGAGGAGCTGAGATAAACATGCAAATCGCGTAATTATTATGGGTGCACACATAATAATAATGTGGGGTGCATGTGAATCCCAGTAAGGCCTAACGAGTGTGAAAGGGGTTCCGCTCTGTTGTTTGGTATAAACTGGTAGTCCGTAGAAGTCATCGTGAGGTTTGACTCCTACTTTATCTCGACTTTTGACCTTTTTCCCTTTTCCTATATAGAATCATGAGCGGACGAGGTCACGGACGTGGTCACATTGCTATGACTCTGGCCGAATTGACTGACCTGATCAACACCCGTGTGGCTGAGGCTTTGGCAGCCTATCAAGCTGGTACGAAATGTGCCAAATACTCTCTATCCTTGTGTCGTGTACTCGAATCTTACCTGTGTGTGGTATGTCCTTTCGTCCATAGGTCAACAGGTGAATCAGAACCAAAACAATCCGCCTGCTTGTAAGTTTAAGACGTTCATGGATTGTAAGCCACAGACATTCAGTGGGACTGTGATACGTGGTCAAAAATCGGTGTTCGTAATTGTGTAACTTCATGTTTTTATATGAGTTTTATCTCGAATAGCCTAATTTTACTTAGATTTGTCTTTTGCAGGTTTAATGAAGTTTAAGGAGCTTTTCGGGAGCTTTACGGGTCACCAGAGTGAAAACCGGACCACCGGGACGCGAAACGGGTCAACCAGGAGCAAAGGATGCGAAAAACAGGAACTGAAGCTTACAAGAACCATCGCCGACG
The DNA here is from genome assembly GCF_002127325.2 of Helianthus annuus. Lineage (NCBI taxonomy): Eukaryota > Viridiplantae > Streptophyta > Magnoliopsida > Asterales > Asteraceae > Helianthus > Helianthus annuus. The sequence goes on from NC_035445.2 coordinate 1,890,782, forward strand.
CCGAAAAGGGCCGTCGGCGACACCCCGTAAATTGTTCCGTCGGCCTAGAGTTGCGTAGACAGGGGATTAAGCCGTCGCCGGCTTTTAATGTTTACACACACCGTTGCCGACGCCTGGTATGGCCGTCGGCGACGCCGCTTCTAAATGGTGATCACAAATTTTGGACTTTTGTTGATGAGGAACGAATTAAAACTTGTTTTTCACCAACCAAACGGGAGTTACACTCTAATTGGGTTTTGAATATCATTCTTGGAGCCATTCTCACCTACCACTTCATCTCCAATTCATCTACAACATCATCATCAACCGAATCATTCACAGAACCATCAAGAATCATCATTCACTTCACTATCACCAATCATCCACAAACCCTAATCATTCATCCATTCGTCCATATTCAAGCTTAAAGATGACCCAATTCAAGTGTCAAACATCCGATGATCGAGTTCCTCCCACCATGAGCGGCTAATCACCTTGGTTTCACCCCGGTGTAGGTAGTTGTTTAATTTAGGGTTTTGAATTGTTCTTGATTCAACTTTGTGAAAATTTGTATTGATTTTTGAAACCATTGACAATAGTTTACATTTGTTTCGTATTCGTAAATTGTCGAGCGATTATAAAGTTATGACTTTGCGAAATGGTTATGTGTAGTTATGCGTTGTCGTGGTTAGGATTTACTTGTGTTGATTACAAAGTGCATTCTTGTCCATTCTTAGGAGTGTTGATAGTTATTGGCACCTAAGTCACGGTACACTAAATCCATTAATCGTTATACAATTGAGTTGAATCTAAAATTTGTTGAAACCTTAGGTTGATAATTACCGAAACCGGGTGTGAACCCTTTTTATCATTATTGTTTAGTAATCAAGTTTGCTTGCAATCGTTAATCATTAGTCGTCAATCAATTAAACCAAGTCTATTAGTCTAATTCACATCTTTTCAACTAAATAAAAATACAAAAAAGATTCTAGCAAGCTTCATAATTTGTGACGTTTGTTTTAATTCGATCGAATCCATTCGCAAACCACATACTCTTCGTGGTTCGACCCCTTACTACCACTTGCTAATTGTTAAGGGTAAATAGGGTTATAAATATTATCTTTGACTGGAGCGCGACAGTCCGATCAAATTTTGGCGCCGTTGCCGGGGAGTGTGTGCGCTTTGTGTTTGGATATTGTTTGAATTTACGTGATTAACTGTTTAAATTGCATAGTTTCTCTTCTTGTACTTTGTCTTTTTTCTTGTTACGCAGGGTGTGTTACTTGTGCAGGTTACAGGTAGTGTATGCATACGCGGAACTCCGGGTGGACTTCACCGTTGGTTTACGAACCGGAAATCGAAAGAGTTGCAAGAAGAAACTTAGCAAGCCGGTTAGAAGCAACTCTTGCTTTTAATCAAACCACTCAAACACCACAATTCACACCAACCATTGAAACCTATTCAATGGCAAACCAAAATTCAAACCAAAACCTCAACCAAAACCTCAACCAAAACCAAAATCCGAACCAATTCCAATACTGAGGAAACTTCAATCCCGCTCAAAACGTCCAACCTATACCTCAAGAGCAACCGAGTGGTAATAACAACTCTAGACCACCCACACCACCTTTTCGAAACCAAAATCCCAACAACACCCAAAGAACACCGCAACAACAAAACCTTCACCGACAAAATTCCTTACCCATTCACCTTGATGACCGGAATGTCAATTCCGACCGTAGAGGCAATCGAGATCGTGGAAATCCCGCGAATTAAGACCCGTTCTTTAATATAGATGATTTGAGAAACGCTATCCCCGATGATGAGCCGTTTAGTGTTCCCGGTTACCAATCGCCGGAACATGTGAGTGTTCATACGGAATATTCGGATGATGGGGGTAATTACGATGATCGGGTTGATGATGAAGATTGGGGGTATGTGAATAGGGGTAATGTCTACAATGATAGATGTTTTGAAGATGATGAGTTTGGCTACCAAAACGCCAATTTTGTGGGGACGATAACTACGGGTATGGGAATGTGAGAAATGACGGTTACGAAAACAACCGTCAACCACGAAACAACAATCAAAGGAACCGGAATGCTGGGTTTTATAACAACAATAACAATAACAATGCTAAACCTAACTGGATTCCTCATTTCGTGGGAGGAGGTAATCAAAGAGATAATCAAGGTGGAAACCGAAGAGGTGATAGGGGAGGTGGATCAAGAAGTTAACGGTCCACATCGTCGTCAACAACCGCCACGGGGAGTAAATGACCGTTTTCGGCCGGTAGTCACCGACAATGACTCTCCAATAGTTTGTGAAAGAAGGATGTTCGATTGCAGACCCCACTACATCAATATACTTCCCCACTTCAATGGTAGGTCTAATGACGAGCCATACTGGCGAAGTTTTCGTCTATATGTAGCACAATCGGGAGGCATAATTTTGCGTTGGAAGAAGTCAAGCTTCGCTTATTTCAGTTTTCGCTAAGAGATAAGGCGAAACAATGGTTTCTTACACTTCCGGCGAATAGTATTCGGACATGAGGTGAGATGCAATAAGTTTTTCTTGTTGAGTACTATTCGATGGCAAAAACCAATGACGCTAGAGATGAAATTAGGTCTTTCCGCTAACTATCAAGCGAACCATTGCATGAAGCATTCACAAGGTACAAGGAATTGATTCGAAAGTGCCCACACCATCAAATCAAAAAGTGGGAGTTGGTTAAATGTTTTGCGAGAGGATTAGAAAATGAGACATGGAATCGCCTCGAGTCAACGAGCAACGGAACTCTATAGAGCAATCATGAAGATGATGATTGGGAATTTCTCGAGAGGATGAGCAAGTGGTCAAAGGCAAAGGAGTCGGCCGATAGAGCTAAAAACATCTCATTTCCCGGTCACTTCCCGATCTTAACTCTAACTCTAAGGATCGGATTTCTACTCTAGAACGGGAGTTGGCTCGTATGAAGAAGAAGGAGGTGAATGCGGTTCAATTCGCGGTGTGTGAAGATTATGGGGAGATTGGTCATAGGACCGATCAATGTCACACAGGATCGGGAGAATACACCGAAGAGGTAAATCAAGTGTATGGGGATCGAAAGCAATATGATATGAACTCCAACACTTACCATCCGGGTTTGAGAAATCACCCTAATTTCCGGTATGGTAATGCCTCGAATCAAATGAACCCGAATTTTCAATCGGGCAATAAAGGTGGGCAAGGTGGTTCTTCCTATAATAATCGACAAGGTGGTAACCAAGGGGGTTACCAAAGGAATTACAATCAAGGGGGTAACCAAGGGTATCAAAACCGTGAAAGCAATTATCAACGTGGTTACAACCAAAGTGGAAATGGGGGTGGTGCTTCAAACTCTCAAGGTGATGATTCATTAAACATTAAACTTGATGCCATTATGAATGCTATCAACCATTCAAATCAAGAGATGAAGAAAGAGTTTGAGGTACGAGATAAATCCCATCAGGCGTTGGAAAAGCAAGTGGGCGAACTCGCGGAGGAAATGGCTCAAATGAGGGGAAGCATGGGAAAGCTTCCAAGTGACACCACGGTGAACCCTAAGCATCAAGGGTCAAGGTTGAAGAACACACGTGAGACACCAATTAATAAAATAACTTTACGTAGTGGTCGAGTCGTAGATAACGGTGTCAAAACACTATCACCCCAGTTTGTTGAAGGGGTGGTGGAAGATGCTAGTGAGGATGAACGTGAGGATGGTCAAACGGGTCAAAACAAAAATGATTTAAAAAATAATAATAACACACCCATTGTAACCATCCCTGTCCCTAAGGCTAAGGAAACGGGTGTGGAGATTAATACCGCCCCGTATCCCGAAGCATTGAAGGGACTCGTGAAGAAGGTTGTAAACAAAAGAGGTCCACAACAAGAAGAGTTGTTGGAAATTTTCAAACAAAATTCATTTACCTCTTTTGGATGCAATCAAGCAAGTACCGTCATATGCTAAGTACTTGAAAGAATTGTGTACTCAGAAACGAACTCCTAAATTTCCTAAAAAAATAAACTGAAATGTGAGTTCGATTCTTTCGGTTGCACTTCCACCTAAGCTCCAAGATCCGGGGTGCGCCTATCATTTCAATTCAAGTAGGCGATTTTAAAATCAACCGGGCACTTCTAGATCTTAGTGCTAGCGTGAGTATTCTACCGGGTAGTTTGTATGACCAATACGAGTTTGGTGCACTTCAATCGTCAAACACCACCGTGGTGTTAGCCGATCTGACACCCAACCTACCCTGTGGAATTGTCTCGGATGTGGCTTGATTATGTGGCCAAGGACCCAACCAAGCAACCTACGGTGATTTTGGGTCGACCGTTCTTAGGAACCGCAAATTCTCAAATTGATTGCAAAACAGGAACGGTTGACAAGACATTAGGAAACCGAAGGTTGAGGTTGCATGTTTTTTCCGGACTGATGAACCCCTCCAGTTGATGACGAATGCTATATGGCGGACATTGTTGACACGTGTATACCTCTTTGCGACACAGTCGTGGATGGGGAAAACACAATGGTGGATTGTTATATGTTTGACAGGTCATAGGTGGAGATGAATAAGAGCATAGACGAGGAGATGAAGACTTTGGAGGTGCTTGCGGTTAAAGAGGGAAAACCGACATGGACGCACCAAGTTGAGAGTTTACCGGAGTGCATTGACACCAAATTGAAGCCGTCATTGGTAGAGCCTCCGGAGGTCGAATTGAAGGCGTTGCCGAAGCATCTTAAGTATGCTTACGTTGGTGAAGGCAACACACTTCCAGTTATAATTGCCTCAAACTTAACCGAGGAGCAAGAGGAGAAATTGATGGGTGTTTTGGTCACCAATCGGGCGACGATTGGATGGACCATTGCTGATCTGAAGGGTATTAGTCCCTCGGTGGTGATGCATAAAATCATCACGGAAGAAAGTGTGACTCCCGTTCGAGATGCACAACGGAGATTGAATCCGAATGTGCGGGAGGTGGTGAAGAAAGACGTGTTGAAATGGCTTGATGCGGGTATCATTTATCCGATCTCGGATAGCCAATGGGTGAGCCCAACGCCGACGGTTCCAAAGAAAGCGGGTATACAAGTCGTCAAAAATGACGCAGGTGAAGAGGTAGCCACTCGGCCGGTAACCGGGTGGCGAATTTGTATTGATTATAGGAAGTTGGATACTACAACTTCCAAAGATCATTTTCCTTTACCGTTTATTGATCAAATTGTTGAGAAATTATCGGGGCAACAATTTTATTGCTTCTTAGATGGCTATTCTGGTTATAATCAAATTGCCATCCATCCAGAAGATCAAGCAAAGACAACGTTTACTTGTCCCTATGGCACATTCGCATTTAGGCGAATGCCGTTTGGACTATGTAACACCCCCGCCACCTTCCAAAGGTGCATGATGAGTATCTTCTCAGATATGGTGGGGAAGTCTTTGGAAATCTTCATGGATGATTTCTCAATTTTTGGGTCGTCATTCGAGGCTTGTTTGGACCAATTGGACAAAGTACTAAAAAGGTGTGTCGAAACTAGTTTGGTCTTGAGTTAGGAAAAGAGCCATTTTATGGTTCAAGAGGGAATCGTGTTGGGACACGTGGTGTCGAGTCGTGGGATAGAGGTCGATCGTGCAAAGGTACAAGTTATATCCACTTTGCTGTATCCCACGAGTGTTAAAGGTGTTAGGTCATTTTTAGGTCATGCGGGTTTTTATCCACGGTTTATTAAGGGTTTTAGTGACATAACCAAGCCTTTGTGTAACTTGTTGTTAAAAGATCAACCGTTTGATTTTAATGAAAATTGTCGAAACGCGTTTAACAAGTTAAAAGAAAAATTAGTTGTCACACCCCGATTTCTACGTGTCTCACCGGTGGGCCCGGTGGGGGATTACCGTGACGTAGTTGGCAACAATATAGTCACACCACACAATATAAATGAATGCACAGCGGAAGCATAAAGATAATATATTTCAACATTAAGTGTAATATCAGTGTATCACCATTGTTGAAATAATAATCCACAGGGGATCAAATAGAAATAACAAAAGTATTGTTCAACAGACTTCAGGCATCTTAAGCTTGCGAGACTTCTAGTGATGCTAAGGAGAAATCCCAGCCAATTACGCATAGTACCTGCATTTAGTCTTTTTGGGGAAAATACGTCAGTTTACACTGGTAAATACATTCAACCGACACTTTTGTAAAATGTTTAATAAAATTGGTTTAAATGCTCAAGGCACAAACTCTTTATAACTTGGGATAATTTATAATCAAATCTTGTAAAGAATTACATGTTACTATGCGTTCGGTCGCCCGAGTCGTGTCGGGTTAAAGTTTAATAGACACACCACATAGTATAAAACCGTGGCGGGTAACCAACGGCTACACTTTTATAGTTATGGACATAATGCCGGGTGTACGCCTACACCGGGATGTCAAGGTCGTGGCCATTCGTAAATGCTGCCAAGGATATCCGGGACATGGTCATTAAGCCCCCAAAGGCGTCAAGCCAACAAAACAAGTTTTTAAACGGGTCACATTGATAATACCCAACTACAATTGAGTTGGGGTCAATTGCCCGACCAAGCGGTATTTTAGATACCGTAACCCAAGCCCGTATAACGGAAAATAAGTTAAAAGTATTTACCTTTGCAAGTATAATTCCTTAAATTGAAATAAATTGCAGATAGCTTTTACTGGTCCCCTAATCTGGAACGAAGGTTTAATTTAACCTATTAGAATCCTAACGGGTCTTTAATTTAGCCGTAGCTTAGACCGGTCAGTTTCAAAGTATAGTTACGGTTTAATCGCGTGAAAGGCGAAAACCGTGAATGGAGTGTGATTTTGACCCAACAAGTTTGAAGACTTGTTTTATATGGGTATAATAATCATACTCTGGATTTTGGGGTCAAAACAATATGGTTTGACCCGTTTCGGCTAATTTATGTAACTAGTTACATAAGCCGAACCGTGCGCGCAAAAGGCGCAACGGGTAACCGTAAGAGTCCTACACTGTTTTCCTAAGTCAACATGCTTTAAAGAGGTTGTGGTATCAGTAGGATACCTTCCATAATGCCCGTAACGAGTTTAAGTTGATATTATGCCCCGTAGGGGTATTTCGGTCTTTTTAAAGATTATAAAAGAGGTTTCAGAGTTCTACAGGAAATCTGAGTTTCCCGAACAGTTTATAAAGTCTAAAATACTTTATTTATTAATAAAAATCAGTAGCAACTGGAATCGGGTCAAAAGACCTTGTAGAACTCAAGTTATGGCCGAAAAGGGTATATTCGGTATTTACCGAACCGTTGCCATAACCGCAGGTTATGAGCAGGTTAAAAATAATTAAAAATCTTTAAAAATCCCAAAATATTATTTTACATCAGTGAGCAAAAGGTTTGGTGTCGAAATCCGGGTTTAGATAGGCGTTATGCTAATTGCGCTATTTAATTACTAAAGTTTCGCAATTTGCGCTATTTAGCATAACTCATATTCTGGACCTCGGATTGACGTGAAATTTTAGGAACATGCTTAGAAATCAGTAACCAAGGTTATGATCCTTTCACATGTCCGAAATTCTCGTTTTAAATTAAAAAGGGCGTTACGGTCAACTTTTAAGCATTTAACGGAAATGTGTAAAAGACTCGGACAAACAACGAACCGGTCACAGAGGGTTATACCATCATGTAACCTGGTCCTAAGAGAGTCCTAAGGCATATCTAAATCAAACTTTAACGGGTCAGAACTGAAGTCAATGCAAAAGTCAAACTTTTGCGACTTTCGGCTCCGAACCGGGTCTAAACAGAAAATGGTCGGATCAAACAAGCTTAGACTAGTTTATATACTTATTATCATGTTTTATGAGTGTTCAAACATGTCACATATCATCTACATTACAGATTACGCAAGAAATCGCAAAATGACATTTCTGTTGACTTTTTCTAAGCATGTTTGACTCGATATTTGAACTAGTTAGAGTGGTGATCAGGGGGGACCCTTTTAAGGGTTTATTACCCACATAAATACCAACTTATAACTACTTTCAATTCGAGATATGACTGAGCCATTGAGGACTAACCTCGAAGTCAAACCGTAATTACGACGGTTTGATTTTTAGCTACATAACTAAGCAAAAACTAAACCACAAAGGATTGAACGACTTACAGAAGTCCAATGCAGATAGGAGAAGACTTGAGAGTGTTCTTGAGCTCCAGATGTGATCAAGAAGGTGTGAGGAACATTGTTGCAACATTATGGCCTTTTATAGGCAATGAGGATCACTAAGATCATCACACAAGGGTCTACAAGGCTCCCTTGATGATCAAAAACGGTCCCTCAGTGCTAAAATATGATTAGGGGTCGCCCATATCTCTGGAAGATCTTGGCATTAATGTTTTACCGCTTAAAACAGCCAACAGCCAACTTTCTGTCGCTGGGCGTCGCTTACGGACCGTATGGCATGGCCCTTGCAGTCCGTAAGCCTATGGCGGAAACACTTTTACCCCTTCACCCCCTTACGGTCCGTAAGGCAGGACCCTTACGGTCCGTAAGCGCTTAACAGTGGCAAAAAAAATAACCTTTCAAGGTTTGAATAGTCAACTTGCAATACATAATTCTTCTGGCTTTCCTTTAACCCATACTTGACCAGATGTCTACCCCATTATGCATTATGGTTTGCAAAGGATGGGCTCATGGACAATTATTTAGGTTGCATTATTTCTTAGGATTTAGGTTAGTAATTTTGATCCTTTGATAATTAGTGATGACCGGATTAAGATATATTAGATGCTTATTAATTTTGCTTAGGGTCTCGGGATTTATAACGACGAAGCCGCTCAGAGGTATAAATTTAACATGTCGACATAATCGAAAATCCTACCGCATATCTTAATTAAATCCGGGTTTATATTACTTTTGTCGTATGCGACACGTGTCATTTATTTATTGGACACAAAATTCCGAGGTGTTACATCCTCACCCCCTTAAAATAAATCTTGACCCGAGATTTACTGAAATAAATAAGGGTATTTTTCTTTCATCGTGGCTTCAACCTCCCACGTGAATTCGGGACCTCTACGGGCATCCCACTTGACCTTAACAATAGGTACATGCTTCCTTCGAAGCTTCTTTACCTGTCGATCTTCAATCGACAAAGGTTTTTCCACGAATTTCAAGCTCTCATCTATATGCACATCTGTATGTGGTATTAACAGTGATTCATCAGCGAAGCACTTCTTGAGATTGCAGATGTGGAACACATTGTGAATTCCATTAAGCTCTTCAGGTAAGTTTAACTTATAGGCAACTGACCCGACACGTTCAATAACCTCGAAAGGTCCTATGTATCTCGGGCTTAGTTTGCCTTTCTTACCGAAACGCATCACCCCCTTCCAGGGTGATACTTTAAGTAACACTTTTTCACCTACTTCGAAGTGAAAATCTTTACGCTTTGGATCCGCGTAACTCTTCTGCCTATCTCGGGCAGCTTTGAGACGGTCTCGAATCTGGACAATCTTGTCCGTTGTTTCGAAAACTATCTCTGGTCCAGACAATTGGACATCTCCAACTTCCGCCCAACAAACAGGCGATCTACGCTTTCTACCGTATAATGCCTCGAAAGGCGCAGCCTTAATGCTGGTATGGTAACTATTGTTGTAGGAGAATTCGATTAGTGGTAGGTTCTTATCCCAACTACCACCCAAATCGATAGCACATGCACGTAGCATGTCTTCCAACGTTTGAATAGTACGCTCACTCTGACCGTCTGTCTGAGGATGGTAAGCCGTACTAAAATTCAAACGTGTGCCCAAAGATTGCTGGAAACTCTTCCAGAAATGCGACGTGTATCTAGTATCCCGATCAGAGATAATAGACACAGGTATGCCATGCAAGGCTACAATCTTATCAATGTATAACTGGGCTAACATGTCGGAGCTATAAGTCTCCTTGATGGGTAAGAAATGAGCTGACTTAGTCAGTCTATCGACTATAACCCATATTGTGTCATTTCCTTTCCTCGTCTTGGGTAACTTGGTAATAAAATCCATAGTTACACATTCCCACTTCCATTCGGGAAGTTCAGGCTGTTGTAGCAAGCCAGATGGCTTTTGATGCTCAGCTTTGACTTGCGCACAAGTTAAGCATTTTGCTACATAAGCGGCTACAGACTTTTTCAAGCATATCCACCAATAATTTGCCTTTAGATCCTGATACATCTTATCAGCTCCAGGATGGACAGAATATTTGGAACTATGGGCTTCCTGGAGGATAACATCTCGTAGTCCTCCATAAATCGGAACCCATATTCGTCCATTCAATCGTAAAATTCCATCCTTGCTAAGAGTTAACTGCTCCTCAGTTACTCCTAGCTTCTCTTGAGGATAGTTAGCTTCCAACACAGCTTCTTGCTGTGCAGCTAACAACCTTTCAATCAAATTATTCTTCACTTCAATGCTCTTGGCATTGATTCGGATGGGTTTCACCCTCTCCTTCCTACTTAAGGCATCAGAGACTACATTCGCCTTGCCGGGATGATATCTGATTTCACAATCATAATCATTTAAAGTCTCCATCCAACGGCGTTGCCTCATGTTTAGCTCCTTCTGATTAAACAGATGTTGAAGGCTCTTGTGATCCGAATAGATCACAAACTTGATACCATACAGGTAATGCCTCCACAGTTTTAGTGCGAACACAACGGCACCCAGCTCCAAGTCATGGGTGGTGTAATTCTTCTCGTGCACCTTTAACTGTCTCGAAGCATAGGCAATGACCTTGCCTTTCTGCATGAGCACACATCCTATGCCAGTGTGTGATGCGTCGCAGTAAACTACGAACTCCTCGGTACCTTCCGGTAGTGTCAGCACAGGAGCGTTGCTCAGCTTTTGCTTTAGAATATCAAAGGACTCTTGCTGCTTAGGGCCCCAAACAAATTTTATCTTCTTCTTGGTCAGGGAAGTTAAGGGCGCAGCAATCCTTGAAAAATTTTCAATGAATCGCCTGTAGTATCCTGCCAATCCCAGGAAACTACGAATCTCAGTAGGCGTCTTTGGCTCTTGCCAAGTCATGACAGCCTCTACTTTAGCGGGATCCACCTGGATACCACGCTCGCTGACAACGTGTCCTAGAATTTGGACTGCTCGTAGCCAGAATTCGCACTTAGAGAATTTGGCATAGAGTTTCTCATGATGTAGCAGTTTGAGAATACAGCGAAGGTGTTTCTCATGGTCAGCTTGGTTCTTCGAGTATATAAGAATGTCGTCGATGAAAACGATGACGAATTTGTCCAAGTACGGCTTGCAGACGCGATTCATGAGATCCATGGATGCAGCCGGTGCATTTGTGAGCCCAAAAGGCATCACTAGGAACTCGTAGTGACCGTAACGAGTTCTAAATGCGGTTTTATGCACGTCTTCATCACTGACTTTCAGTTGATGGTAGCCTGACCTCAAATCAATCTTCGAAAAATAACTTGCCCCTTGTAACTGATCGAACAAATCGTCGATCCTCGGCAAGGGATATCTATTCTTTATCGTGACTTTATTAAGCTCGCGATAATCGATGCACAGACGCATTGATCCGTCCTTCTTCTTAACAAACAGGACAGGTGCTCCCAGGGAGACGGACTAGGTTTGATGAAACCTTTAGCTAGCAGTTCATCCAGCTGGGTCCTCAACTCCTTCATTTCGGTTGGTGCTAGCCTGTAAGGTGCTCTAGCAATAGGTGCTGCTCTAGGGATGATATCGATCCTGAATTCCACTTGCCTATCCGGTGGCAAACCAGGTAGATCTTCAGGGAAAACTTCTGGATATTCCGAAATGACGGGAATGTCTTCTATCTTTGGTTTAGGCTCTTCAATAATCACCTGTGCCATGTAGATGACACAACCCTTCTTTAGACATTTTGAAGCCTTGAGCATAGTCACTTGCTCAGGCAATCCGTACTAGGTATCTCCCCGAATGGTAAGCGATTCACCAGACGGAGTCTTTATCACTACCTGCTTTCTGTTGCAGACGATTTGGGCCTAGTTGTGGGATAACCAGTCCATACCCAATACTAGGTCAAAACCGGCCAATTTAAAGGGAAGTAGAGATAGGGGAAAAGAGTGGTTCTTAATGGATATCACACATCCATCTAACACAGTGGAGACGGTTTCTATGGTTCCATCTGCTAGCTCTACCTCGTAGTTCACGTTTAAGGTTTTGACAGGCATATTCAGCAATTTACAAAATTTATGATCTACGAAAGACTTATCAGCGCCCGAATCAAAAAGTACTCTTGCAAAGATATCATTTACGAGAAAAGTACTTGTGATCACGTTATCATCCAGCGCTGCTTCTTTTGCCTCCATCCAGAAGACTCTAGCATTGTTCTTCTTGGCCTCTTCAGGCTTCTTGGCATATTTAGGGCAATTGCTTTTAATGTGCCCCTTCTCGTTGCAGTTATAGCAGGTTGCATCTTTTATCTTCTTGCAGTCCACGGTCTAGTGGTCCTTGGACTTGCACAATCCGCAAGCATACGACTTCGACTGAGTCTGCGAGTTTGACTCGAGCCTACACTTTCCAAAGTGATGTCTCTTGCAAGTCTTGCACTTGGGCTTCTCACCAGACTGTTGCCCATCCTTCCTTGAATCTGACCCCCTCTTGTTATCACCGTTTCCACGGTGTTTCTTGCTCGACCTTTGTGAAGTTTCATCTTCACGCTTTCTCTTTTCAGCTTCTTTGTTCCTTAGCGATCTTTGTCGGACCGCATCCAAAGTAAGGGACAAAGATATATCGGCTACAGATCGAAAGGTCGCTGGCCGAGAGGCCTTCACGCTTGCCTTTATTTCGGGGGCTAACCCACCGATGAAACGAGCGATTCTCTTTGGCTCCGGGGTTACCAGATATGGAACCAACCAGGACATCGTGTTGAAGCTCGTTAGGTAAGCTTGGCAGTCAAGGTTTGTCATCACCAATGATAGAAAATCGGATTCTATCTTTTCCACCTCATGTTGAGGGCAGTAATTCTCCTTGATGAGAGAAACGAATTCCTCCCATGTCATGCTGTATAGAACAGCCTTTCCCGAGGCCTGAACCAACGACCTCCACCAAGCCAGGGCCTCGCCTTTGAATGATTGAGACACAAACTTTACCACGTCTCTTTCTGCACAGCCGCTGATGTCCACCACGGTGTCCATCTCATTAAGCCACGTCATACAATCGACCGCTCCTTTCTCTCCAGTGAAGTCCTGGGGTTTGCATGATACAAAGTACTTGTAGGTGCAGCCTCTGGCGCGAGATGCGTCAGTATATACTCTTTCTTGACGGACACTGTTCTCATTGGACGAATGATTATCATCGTCCTTTTTGGCTTGGACAGCGGTTTGCTGTGAGATTTTGTGTGGGTTTTCGGCTTGGAGTGTGGTTTGGATATGGTTCGGCTCCGAGATTCAGTATATTCCTCATATTGTCGATCCAGAGCTGCCTTGACAGCATTATCGACAAGAGCTTTCAACTCTGCGCCCGACAGATGAACTTGGGCGTTATCATATTCGTCTTCCTTCGAGTGGCTATTTTCTCCACTAGGATCAGCCATGGTAACTTGAATCTGTTACAGAAGATAACGAAAATTTTATTTAGGAGTTTATTATGGAATTGTCTTTTATGGCAATTCATTAACCATGGTAAACAGAGACCATATCTGGTTAATTTGTTACTCACTTTTATTTAGGATTTGAATATAACTTATCCTAATTACAAATAATATTGTTATTGGCACAAAAGCCTAGTCACGAGGACGTTATTATAATATTAGCTGAGATTACAGAGAATCAAGGTACGAAGGTTTGAACCGTAGTCCTTTTACCTTTTCTGACAGGGAGTCATAGACCACCATTGCCTTTTGTCTTATATGACAATAATTATGGCCCATAGGCACTACATCACTAATGGATGCTTAATAATTCGGCCCGTAGGCACTACATCACTAATGGATGTTTAATAAATGATCATCTTTATTGATGATTTAACCCATGATTTATTATATCATTAATTTGGGCTTTGGAATCCTTAGAAGGATTCTTATATAAGAATGACGCGTGCGATTTTAACGAATCACATCTGCCATGAACGTTAACATGATTACAGAGGTTAACTGGAATTCTGAATCTTTTAATCAGGTCTTACCATCTTGGCCGGGTCTAAAAAGACACCTGGCTAGGTTTCACTCTTAAGATTCTTTACTTAGGCAGATTTAAATTTAAAAGGAATGATTTTGATTTATTTCATATATAGTAATAACAAAAATGAAATTTATAACATAACATTCCATAACTTCAAATACGATTACACGTTGCCCTAAACGGGACTTTATAATTAAATAACTACCTACGCAGAGGTTTATAGAAAAACAAGTCCACGCAGGGACCAACACAAGATAGATGTCCGCGCAGGGACTAAAAGATAAGTCCACGTAGGGACTGAAATACGATAAATGTCCACGCAGGGACTAAATTGCAAATACAACATTACATAAGGAGACTAATGGTCTCGTTTCTTCCTTCCCTTCAGTAGGTTTGCTAGGCCCTTGAGAAATCCACGATTACTCTTGCGTTCTTGTTCGAAGTCTCGTTCCACACGGTTTAAACGTGGAGTATTTCTTCTTGCTCTGGTGGAGAAAAACGTGGTTGCGGCGCCGGTTGCTGAACCGGAGGTCTAGAGGGTATTGAATACCCATGAGCTGAGTAATCTGCTCTCCAAGAGGTTCCATGAAGGGCATTATAATTAGCCGCTATCACATATGGATCGGCATCATAATTATAATTGTAGTGCGTGTGAGTCGGCTGCTCAAACGGATTGTACCCGTGGAAGCGCCGTACGCTGGTATCGGATTGTCATATCCGAATGGTGGCGGAGGTGGTGCAACTGGTGCAGAATTCACCTCTGCAGGGTGACCAGAAGGTTCCCCTAATTGTGGTTCTTCTTCAGGTACTGACGGAAAGTGACTAGCACTCGAGTGGCGAGGGGTGCTGAAATGAAATTCCCCTCCTCGGGTAGACATCCGTGCTCCTGATCTTCTACGCCTTGGCGGATCTGGAATTACTGGTTGAACCTGTGGCGGTGGTGGTGGCGTAACGGTTACGAACCGCGAATCCTCAGAAGGATCCTGTTGTTGCTGTTGATCATGAGGCAAGTAATGTTGTGAAGGTGTAAAGTACCAATTACATTGGTCAAACCTCGCCTGGTAGCTATCAGAACCTTGATAGGGCGTTCCATGGAAGGATGACCCATCCGAGATCTCGATTGGATGATTGGGAGTACCCCTTGCAGGCTCGATGGGGTCTGTATCTTCGTCCATATCCACTGCATTATCTTCAGAAAAGTGATCCTCCGGCCCTAGAGGGTTATACCCTATTGGCTCTTGGACATAGTCTGCCGGGTTAAATTGTCCTATGAAGAACGGTGAAGGATCGCCATAAGATCGGTGCGAAGCAGATCGTTGTAGAGGTAAAAAGGATGGTTGAGGGTTATTTGGATTGTTTTCCGAGTCTGGTCCAAATGAATGGCGGTATGAGGGTGTTGAGCTATGTGAGGTAGAATGTCTCGCAGGTTCAAAAAGGTATCTTCTTTGTCTCTGTGGTTCCTCACTTCTTGTACTGGAAGGAGCTCGCGTGTTTGAGGGTCCAGCTTCGTGATCATTGTGAGTAATGATCGTTCCTTTGCCTCTTCCTCCTCTTCCTCGTCAGATTGCAGGTGGCATATTCCTGCTTTCAAAACTTTAAATAACAATAAACAATAAAAAGACAAACTTGGAATAACAATTCGAATTTGTCCTATGTTTTTGTCTAGACTCAAGTATGTGCAATTGTGTAACTGAGATTAAACACAAAGGCTAGTGTTTAATTCACTCAGTGTTGGCTCTGATACCAACCTGTCACACCCCGATTTCTACGTGTCTCACCGGTGGGCCCGGTGGGGGATTACCGTGACGTAGTTGGCAACAATATAGTCAAACCACACAATATAAATGAATGCACAGCGGAAGCATAAAGATAATATATTTCAACATTAAGTGTAATATCAGTGTATCACCATTGTTGAAATAATAATCCACAGGGGATCAAATAGAAATAACAAAAGTATTGTTCAACAGACTTCAGGCATCTTAAGCTTGCGAGACTTCTAGTGATGCTAAGGAGAAATCCCAGCCAATTACGCATAGTACCTGCATTTAGTCTTTTTGGGGAAAATACGTCAGTTTACACTGGTAAATACATTCAACCGACACTTTTGTAAAATGTTTAATAAAATTGGTTTAAATGCTCAAGGCACAAACTCTTTATAACTTGGGATAATTTATAATCAAATCTTGTAAAGAATTACATGTTACTATGCGTTCGGTCGCCCGAGTCGTGTCGGGTTAAAGTTTAATAGACACACCACATAGTATAAAACCGTGGCGGGTAACCAACGGCTACACTTTTATAGTTATGGACATAATGCCGGGTGTACGCCCACACCAGGATGTCACGGTCGTGGCCATTCGTAAATGCTGCCAAGGATATCCGGGACATGGTCATTAAGCCCCCAAAGGCGTCAAGCCAACAAAACAAGTTTTTAAACGGGTCACATTGATAATACCCAACTACAATTGAGTTGGGGTCAATTGCCCGACCAAGCGGTATTGTAGATACCGTAACCCAAGGTTTAATTCCTTAAATTGAAATAAATTGCAGATAGCTTTTACTGGTCCCCTAATCTGGAACGAAGGTTTAATTTAACCTATTAGAATCCTAACGGGTCTTTAATTTAGCCGTAGCTTAGACCGGTCAGTTTCAAAGTATAGTTACGGTTTAATCGCGTGAAAGGCGAAAACCGTGAATGGATGTGATTTTGAGCCAACAAGTTTGAAGACTTGTTTTATATGGGTATTATAATCATACTCTGGATTTTGGGGTCAAAACAATATGGTTTGACCCGTTTCGGCTAATTTATGTAACTAGTTACATAAGCCGAACCGTGCGCGCAAAAGGCGCAACGGGTAACCGTAAGAGTCCTACACTGTTTTCCTAAGTCAACATGCTTTAAAGAGGTTGTGGTATTAGTAGGATACCTTCCATAATGCCCGTAACGAGTTTAAGTTGATATTATGCCCCGTAGGGGTATTTCGGTCTTTTTAAAGATTATAAAAGAGGTTTCAGAGTTCTACAGGAAATCTGAGTTTCCCGAACAGTTTATAAAGTCTAAAATACTTTATTTATTAATAAAAATCAGTAGCAACTGGAATCGGGTTAAAAGACCTTGTAGAACTCAAGTTATGGCCGAAAAGGGTATATTCGGTATTTACCGAACCGTTGCCATAACCGCAGGTTATGAGCAGGTTAAAAATAATTAAAAATCTTTAAAAATCCCAAAATATTATTTTACATCAGTGAGCAAAAGGTTTGGTGTCGAAATCCGGGTTTAGATAGGCGTTATGCTAATTGCGCTATTTAATTACTAAAGTTTCGCAATTTGCGCTATTTAGCATAACTCATATTCTGGACCTCGGATTGACGTGAAATTTTAGGGACATGCTTAGAAATCAGTAACCAAGGTTATGATCCTTTCACATGTCCGAAATTCTTGTTTTAAATTAAAAAGGGCGTTACGGTCAACTTTTAAGCATTTAACGGAAATGTGTAAAAGACTCGGACAAACAACGAACCGGTCACAGAGGGTTATACCATCATGTAACCTGGTCCTAAGAGAGTCCTAAGGCATATCTAAATCAAACTTTAACGGGTCAGAACTGAAGTCAATGTAAAAGTCAAACTTTTGCGACTTTCGGCTCCGAACCGGGTCTAAACAGAAAATGGTCGGATCAAACAAGCTTAGACTAGTTTATATACTTATTATCATGTTTTATGAGTGTTCAAACAGGTCACATATCATCTACATTACAGATTACGCAAGAAATCGCAAAATGACATTTCTGTTGACTTTTTCTAAGCATGTTTGACTCGATATTTGAACTAGTTAGAGTGGTGATCAGGGGGGACCCTTTTAAGGGTTTATTACCCACATAAATACCAACTTATAACTACTTTCAATTCGAGATATGACTGAGCCATTGAGGACTAACCTCGAAGTCAAACCGTAATTACGACGGTTTGATTTTTAGCTACATAACTAAGCAAAAACTATGTGACAACTCGAAACTTAGAACCTTTCGTTGTATCTTGATGTAACTTGCTTGAACGTTACGTGACTAGTTAACCTGTTAATTTAATGATATAAGTGAACATTCTATGTGATTAGGTGTTATGATTATGTGTTATGCTTGTATGTATGAGTGTGATTATGTGAACCAAGACACAAGGACACGACTCGAGACCATGCGGTCTCGAGTGAACAGTAACAGTTGGGCCGGTTGGGCCGTTTAATCACACCCGAAACCCATTAGGGTGCACCATGTAGAACTAGTATACATATTACACTCCTAGCCATCCTTGCCATTTTCTTGGGCAAACCATACACACTCTCCTACACACACACACACACACACACTCCCACATTCTCTCACTAAAACCCTAGAGATCAAACTTCACATTTCCTCTCCTTCTTCTCGGATTCAATCGGCATCAACAAGGACTCGGTCAAGCTCATCACCAACACTCGGACACTCCATTTTATTCATCTTCTTTACCATCTCGGTGCCTTTCACAATCGGTTAGTGTTTCTAGATGCTCACTAGGTGTTTATGTGACTAATGATGCTACTTGCCTTGATGAAATAGCATGATGATGTTCTTAATGTGTATGATGATGATAATCGGTTAACATGTCTTGATTTCGGATATATGGCATGATGGGTTAATGATATCTTGTGTTTAAATGAGATTTAAACCATTAGTTGTTAATGTTCATGAAACCGGCTTGCATATGTGTATTAGATAGTATCATGTTAATCGGATTAGTGTAGAGTCGAGTTGAGGTGTTATGTGATGATTTGAAACCATTAGATGAGTATGTTCAAGTGTTTTGATGGTTATTCATGTTATGACTATGATTAATGCTAAAAACCCTAAAATATGATGAACAAGTTTGATGATCAACATGAACATGACTTGAATATATGAAGAACTTGTTGAGTATGATATGAATGTGTTATGAATATTTGAAATCTGATTGTTTGATCCATTTTGGTTAATTATTAGACAAGAAAACATGTTTAGTGGATAGTACACAATTGTTGCATGAAATCAAAACTCTATTGGATAGTACACTGTGAAGGATCAGCAGGTGTCCAGTCGAGACCTTTGGTTTCGACTCGAGACCGTAAACATGATAACTCGAGAACATAGATTGCGACACAGGTTGCGAGTCGAGAACCCCTAGTCTCGACTCGAGACCTCACATGATCATCACAACAAACATCATGACCCGAGACCATGCTTGCGAGTCCGGTTGCGACTCGAGACCAATACATGCATGACCCGAAACCACCTCAGTTGCGACTCGAGATCTTGTAGGCTACAACTCGAGACCATATGCATGTACACGCTATTTGGACTTCCACACTGTTACGGGCCTAAGTAATTGGGCCGAGCATATGGGTCGTATGTACTACTGTTAATTGAGTATGTTGTGCACTGTTGTTGAACTGCCATGATAGACGTGTATGCCATGATCGTTACTTGTGTATGAATACGTATAGATAATACGTGCACTACTCGGGTTGAACCTGACTTGAACGGTATCTATGTTAGGACGTAGTTGACCACTTACAACTTGATTGACTTTCTGTGTATCTGCCGAGCACACCAAGGTGAGTTCACACCCTCTACAAAGCATGGGATTCCCTGGGTAGGGAATGGGGTTAAGGAACGTAGATTCCTCGTCCTCCTTGGGTAGGACAGCAATGGTTCAGGAATGTAATTCCTCGTCCTCACGGACAGATAACTCGTACTAGACCAAAACTCTATCACGAAGTCCCTCCTTTTATATCGACTTAATCGCCGGGCCAATGGCGAGCGGGTCATTAGTTAGATAGCGCTATTTAGGTCTGACAAACCTCACACCGTGCCGCAGAGGACGGGCGTGAACTAATGGATCTGGGGCACGTCAATGATGATAGACATTGACAGTTTCAGGGCACATAAACATGACTACAGTCAGCAGTCGATATGGTAACGAGTCTAGTGTATACATGGGGTAGCCCCCACGGCCGAAATGCCAGATAACTAATACGGGGTAGCCCCCACGGCTAGATTGCCAGAGTAACCGGGAATAAACAAATCACGTTTTCAACTATGGGGTAACCCCAAGGGCAGGATGCCAGATAAAGGAAACTGTTTTCGAAACAAACTAAAACAAACACCCAACTGTGAACTCACTCAACTTGTTGTTGACTCGTTACTACATGCTTTGCAGGACCATAGGTACTTAGCTGGAGCTTGCACGGAGGAGAGTCGTTGTGGGACATGGATAGCTGCGTGCCATGTTAAACTTGGAAACAATTGAACTTATGTTTTTGTTTTAAATCTTATGCTTCCGCTTGCAACTTAAACTATGTTTTGTTTGAACACCAATTGTATTGGTTGGATAATTTTTATAAATACTTATATGCATGTTCAATATGATTGGTGGCTGGATCCTGGTCAGTCACTCCTCCAAGCGGTAGTACTCCGCAGGTGGATTTTGGGGGTGTGACAGATTGGTATCAGAGCCATTGGTTATAGTGAACTTGGTTTTAATAAAGGAGAAACGTTTTTGTTAAAACCAGACTATAACCTGTGCAGTGCTCAACGGTCCACAATGACGCTTCACTCCACATGCAAGGCTCGACATTCTAGGTGATATGATCTATATATTGCCTACTTGTTAGTTACATAGTACAATGCTTATGGTATGCTTGGTTAGTATAACTACTATTGCTTGAACACATGCGTGCTTACTCCCTTCTGCCATCGCACTTTCGCAAACCTCTCTCACTCATGTTTCCCCCTTGTATGAAGATCATGAGTGGACGCGTTAACATGACTCAAGCCCAGTTGACAGCTCTGATTAACGAACGAGTTGCCGCGGCACTTGCAGCTGCATACGCAGGAGGTATATCCTGCAGTCTGAACTCATTCTAGGATCTTTAGGACCCTACTCTCGTGAACCAACCTTTGTGTTAAACTCTGTCTTTTCTTTCGCCCACGATAGGTCAGCATGCTCAGCCACCGGTGTGCACCTTTAAGACCTTTATGGACTGCCGACCCACTACTTTTAGCGGAACTGAAGGAGCAGTAGGTCTCCTCCACTGGTTTGAGAAACTAGAATCTGTGTTCGAAATGTGTGAATGCCCTGAAGCGCGCAGGGTGAAGTACGCTACCGGTACTCTCGAGGGTTTAGCCCTCACGTGTTGGAACGCTCAAGTTCAAATGCTGGGGTTGGTTGATGCCAACGCCACCCCATGGGAAACTTTCAAGGAAATGATCAGGGAGGAATACTGCAGTCGTGATGACATTCATAAGCTGGAAGACGAGTTCTACAACCTCAAGATGACGGGGTCAGAAATTGAGGCGTATACTAAGAGATCGCATGAGCTTGCCTTATTGTGTCCTACTATGGTGGACCCTCCGTTTAAGCGAATTGAACTCTATCTCAAGGGGTTGGTGCCAGAAATCCAAAGTCATGTGACTTCAGCAAACCTGGCCACTATCCAGCAGGTTGTTCAGTTGGCTCACCGTCTTACTGATCAGGCGGTGGAGCAGAACAAGTTACCAAAGCGCATAGGTGCTGCAACTACTTCTGGTACCTCTAGTGACAACAAACAGAAATGGGATGGAGCTTCAAGCAAGGGTTCAACTTCTGTGCAATCTCAGTCTCAGCAGAGAAAGACTGATGACTACAAGAGCCCCAGTCAGCAATCGTCTGGTGGTCAAAGTCATGGTGGGTACAAAGGGAATCACCCCAAATGCAATCGCTGCAACCTACACCACAGTGGGCCATGCACCAGGGGCAACTGTCATCGATGCAACAAGCCTGGTCACGCTGTAAAGGATTGCAGGAGCTTATACCCCGGCAATCAGAATCGTCAGCAAGCTCAACGAAATCAGCGGCAGCAACAGGGTAACAACAAAGGGTGCTTTCAGTGTGGAGCTGAAGGCCACTTCAAGAAAGATTGTCCCCAACTGAACCAGAACCAGAACAACAACAATAACAACAATCAGGGGAATGGTATCAATGGGAACCACAACAACAGCAATGGTGCCAGGGGGCGGGTGTTCGTGATTGGCCAAGGTGAAGCAAGGAATGACCCCAACGTGGTAACGGGTAAGTTCCTCCTCGACGACTTTTATGTTACAGTTTTATTTGATTCGGGTGCCGATACTAGCTATGTGTCACTAGAAGTTAGTCAAATGCTTAAGCGTATTCCAACACCCTTGAGCAACAAGCACACTGTAGAGCTAGCTAATGGTAAGAGTTTGGAGGCCTCACACGTAGTCAAAGGTTGCAGACTTATTCTCGCTAACCAGACCTTCTCTATTGACCTTATTCCTATCGTCTTGGGTAGTTTCGACGTTGTCATTGGGATGGATTGGTTATCCCAACACCGAGCAGAGATCCTTTGCAACGAGAAGATCGTTCGTATTCCTGGTTCCGGTAATGAACCTCTCATAATTCGTGGCGACAAGAGAAGTGCTGTTGAGAACATCATCTCTCTCCTTAAGGCCCAAAAGTGCTTATGAAAGGGCCACACTGCCGTTTTGGCTCTTGTTACTGACACCTCGGAGAAAGAAAAGAAGATAGAAGATTTTCCAGTTGTATGTGACTATCCTGAGGTATTCCCTGAGGAATTACCTGGTCTTCCACCCCATCGCCAAGTCGAGTTTCAGATTGAACTAGCTCCTGGAGCTGCGCCTATAGCTCGTGCACCTTATCGTTTAGCCCCATCGGAGTTGGAGGAACTCTCTACACAACTACAAGAACTCTTGGATAAGGGTTTCATTCGTCCAAGTTCATCGCCCTGGGGAGCCCCAGTGTTATTTGTGAAGAAGAAAGATGGTACCTTCAGAATGTGTATCGACTATCGTGAACTCAACAAGGTGACTGTGAAGAACCGTTACCCTCTACCACGTATTGACGACTTGTTCGACCAGTTGCAGGGGTCGAGCTACTATTCAAAGATCGATCTGAGATCGGGATATCACCAGCTGAGAGTTCGAGAAGAGGATGTCTCTAAGATAGCCTTTAGAACTCGTTATGGGCACTATGAGTTTTTGGTCATGCCGTTTGGGCTGACAAACGCACCCGCGGTTTTCATGGACTTGATGAACCGAGTGTGCAAGCCATACCTGGACAAATTCGTTATAGTCTTCATCGACGACATCCTGATCTATTCTAAGAGTCAGGAGGAACACGAGCAGCATCTACGACTTATTCTGGAACTCCTTCGAACCGAACAGCTTTACGCAAAGTTCTCGAAATGCGACTTCTGGCTTCGTGAGGTCCATTTCCTAGGCCACGTGGTAAACAAGGATGGGATTCACGTTGATCCATCCAAGGTAGACTCTATTAAGAACTGGCCTGCACCTCGCACACCAAAGGAAATTCGCCAATTCTTGGGATTGGCAGGTTACTACAGGAGGTTCATTAAGGATTTTTCTAAGATCGCACAGCCTCTCACCTCGCTAACGCAGAAAGGCGTTGTTTATCGCTGGGGAAATGCACAAGAGTTAGCCTTTCAGCACCTAAAGGATAGACTTTGTAGTGCACCTATTCTTTCACTGCCAGAGGGCACAGACGATTTTGTGGTTTACTGCGACGCATCAATTCAAGGCCTTGGTTGTGTATTGATGCAACGAGATAAAGTTATAGCCTACGCCTCATGCCAACTCAAAGTTCACGAGAAGAACTACACTACACACGATTTAGAGCTGGGAGCTGTTGTTTTCGCACTTAAGTTATGGCGACATTACCTGTACGGTACCAAGTGCGCCATCTACACCGACCACAGGAGCCTAGAGCACATATTCAAGCAGAAGGAACTGAATATGCGGCAACGACGATGGGTCGAACAACTGAATGACTACGAGTGCTCCATCAGGTATCACCCGGGCAAGGCCAATGTCGTGGCAGACGCCCTTAGTCGAAAGGACACCGCACCTAAGCGCGTGAGAGCTTTACAACTCACG
Organism: Helianthus annuus; assembly: GCF_002127325.2. NCBI lineage: Eukaryota > Viridiplantae > Streptophyta > Magnoliopsida > Asterales > Asteraceae > Helianthus > Helianthus annuus. The sequence goes on from NC_035445.2 coordinate 1,914,920, forward strand.
ATCCATTCTAGTCTTCCTTCCCAAATACGAGCTGCTCAGATGGAAGCACTGAAACCAGAAAACGTCAGGGCTGAAGCCCTACGCGGGTCAAGACAACGCTTAGAACAGAAGGAAGACGGTGCTTACTACGTAACATGACGCATTTGGGTTCCACTCTATGGCAACCTACGAGAGCTTGTGATGGATGAGGCACACAAGTCCCGCTACTCGGTACACCCTGGTTCGGATAAGATGTTCCACGATATTAAAACTACGTATTGGTGGCCTAGCATGAAGGCCCACATAGCAACTTACGTCAGCAAGTGTTTGACTTGTGAGAGAGTCAAGATAGAATACCAGAAGCCCTCAGGTTTACTTCAACAACCAGAGATACCCCAATGGAAATGGGAGCAAATTTCCATGGATTTTGTTACTGGCTTGCCTAGATCCCAGCGCGGAAACGATACTATTTGGGTGATCGTGGATCGACTCACAAAATCCGCACACTTCTTGGCGATTAAGGAAACGGATAAATTCTCCACTCTAGTGGAAATATACCTCAAGGAAGTTGTTTCGAGGCACGGGGTGCCCACCACTATCATCTCCGATCGAGATGCACGTTTTACTTCAGAGCTGTGGCAAGCAATGCACAAGTCCTTTGGCTCACGTTTAGATATGAGCACAGCGTATCACCCTCAGATGGACGGGCAGTCCGAGCGCACTATTCAGACCTTAGAAGACATGCTTCGTGCATGTGTAATCGACTTTGACAACAGCTCGGAAAAGCATCTGCCACTTGTGGAATTCTCGTACAATAACAGCTACCATACCAGCATTAAAGCTGCTCCGTTTGAGGCATTGTACGGACGTAAATGCCGGTCACCTCTTTGTTGGACAGAAGTGGGGGATAGTCAAATCACTGGTCCGGAACATGTGGTGGACACTACTGAACGGATTGCTCAAATACGACAACGCATGGCGGCCGCTCGAGACCGTCAGAAAGCCTACGCCGATAAGGGCAGGAAACCACTTGAGCTCCAGGTTGGGGAGCGGGTATTACTCAAAGTTTCACCCTGGAAGGGTGTGGTTCGTTTTGGCAACGAGGAAAACTTAACCCACGATACGTCAGACCATTTGAAATCATTGAGAAAATAGGCAAGGTGGCCTACAGACTGAACTTACCAGCAGAACTCAGTGCAGTTCACAACGTTTTCCATGTGTCAAATCTGAAGAAGTGTCTGTCAGATGAGACCCACATAGTTCCTCTGAAGGAACTCACTATCGACGAACAGTTACGATTTGTAACAACTCTCATTAAAATTAATAATTAGAATGGTAATTAGCTATTAAGAAAACCCTAATTGAGACACCCAAGTAATTCTGCACTAACCCTAAAATTTTCATAACAATCGGAATCAGGATCAGGACCCCTAAAACTCAGGGGGGGTTAAACCCTAGTAACGTTTATCCTCTAACTTGCTGGAGAAGTAAAATTTCATTGATTAAACAACTCATCCAAGCTACTGGGACACGAACCTACCCTACCCTAAATTGTTACCCGTCGCGACACGCGACAGGACCAGGTCTCCCTGTCGCGACACGCGGGGGAGTCCAATTTTCAGTATAAATAGAAGGGGTTGGGACTTGAATTCAGATGTTCATTCGACGGAAAAACTCATAATATACGTTGAGTTATGCTTAAATTACTACCAAACACACACTAATATCGAATTGCTGCCGCGAAACAGGGTAATTACTCGATCGCTATTACGATTCAGTTTCCGGGATCAATATACCCAAAAAATTTCTAAGTGCCGCCCATATTGGGCTATGCTTTGTCGTTTGTCGGTAATCCGATAAATGAGTTGAAGCATTGTACTTTGTCGTTGTCGATAATTCGATAATGAGTTGAAGTACTATACTTTGCCGTTTGTCATTTTGATAAATGAGTTGAAGTATTGCACTTGGTCATTCATTGCGAGTATTTGATCTCGGGAAATTATCGTAACTGCTGTATTGATCACTAACTCTGTTTTGTGTGCATTATTGTGAAATTAGGTTAACAGGGATAAAATCATATTCTGTCAGTACTAAATCTGCAATGTGAGTCATTCTCTTTTTATTAACTGTTTTACAATACTCCAAATCATTTTTCAAAGTTATAATTACAGTGATTAAGTTTATGTAATCACCAAATTACATCTGGTATGTGGGGTATTGTGCACAGTATTATTATTGTTTTAATCACATTAGGTGGGCGAGCCTAAAAGAAAGTGATATACGTCACTCATTGGGCCAGCCAATGGTGATATGACCACAGTCACAGAGCTGGTCTGTGACAAATACCTATTCTTGAAATGTTGGTTGATAATAAACATATGTAAAAACTCTTAATACTGTGAATTATAACAAATGTGTCATTTTCAGTAAAATGAATGATTCACTCAGTATTTCCCCGCTGACAAAATCTTTTTCAAACATGTTTCAGGTGATCTGCTGTAAATCAGGAAAAGTGCTGAGGAGCATTTCAAGCTTAAAATAGTGGCTCAATATAAAATGAATAAAGATGTTTTAAAATAAGAATTTATCACTAAACTTATGTATTGTAAATTATCGGGGTTTTATCCCGAATTGTGAAATAAAAATAATCGGGAAAAATTTAGCTTTACAACGATCCTGATGTTCAAAATTTTCCGCTGCGAAACTCAATTAAACAAATATCACGGGGTTTCTGTCCCGCGGCTCCGGAAACAGGTCAAACCGGGTCAGGGGCCGTGACAGAAACAAGGTGGTATCAGAGCCACTGAGTTAAGCTAATTAAGTATTTAACCGATACTTAATTCTTCCTGATTACTATTATGTGATTATGTGATTATGTGCTTTTAACTGATTATTTGTTAGTTACAGTATGGGTAAACAAAAGTTGCAAGATATCTATCTTAAATTAGATAGATCAATTTACGAGAAAGGAAGTTCATCTAAAACTAAAATTTCAAAGCTCCCTACGATTCCTGAGGAAGGAATATTTGTGCAAAAAGCAAATTATGAAAATCCGCTTTCTCCTAGAAAAAGGAGTATGATTATTAAGAAAAGTAAGGAGCAAATCAGAGAAAGGAAAATTAAAAAGGAAACCCAAGATTCAATCGATAAATCACCTTGGGAAGATAAACTCGATGAAAAATGGGCAAATTTATATATGCTAGCCACTGTGGCAGAACATGCAAATCTTTAAAAACCCTAAATTTAGCAAGCAGTACTTCCCAATGAGTAAATAAATAAAAGTTAGTAAAATAAAATTTGAGTGTGTTTTCCTGTATTTTGTACAAATAGTGTGCAATAAAACTTTCATGTTATTTGTTTAACTTTGTTCCAAAGTTTTAACTTGATATTTTATGCATTTTGCATATATGCTACACAGCATGAACGAGATATCTGAAGCTTTTCAGAACCTCAATCTGTACCCAGTGAACATAGAAGTTTCTCATGAATTCACGGGATATCTTGCTGATGTAGACCAACCTGTAAAACTCCCTACTCCACCAGTGACCAAACCAAAAAGGAGGCCAAAGAAAAATTATGTATGGGGAAGCCGTATACGTAAGAAAAAGTCAGTTACAAAAACCCCTAAAACTAGTAAACCTTTAGACAAAGGAAAAGCGATTGTAATCCAGGAAAACCCTAATCCGCCAGAACCGGAAACTGAAACCAATGACGAATCCAGGCAAATGGAGGAGCAGTTCAATCAGTATTCTCAGGAAATAGAAATAGAAATAGGGCAAGGTTCTAACCCAACCCAGGTAGAAGTTGGAGAAAGTTCTAATCAAACCAAAAGAGTTACTTTTCAGGATCAGATAGATATTTTACTAGAAAAATGTGAGACTATGCAACCTGCCAGTCCGGGTATTTTTACTTATCCTATCGAAAACCCAATTCCTATGAATTTTGCACCAACCATCACTGAACCAATAGTCCATAACCAACCTGTAGAAATGGAAGAATGGTGGACCAACGATTGGCAATTTCAAAATATTGTCAATAACGCTTACTCATTTCTTCCACAGTTCGACCCAGAACCCCTACCCAATCCACCAATGAGCAATGAGAATTTGGCTGAACTTCGCCATTTCGGTGAAGAGTTGATGGATGCAGGGAATAGAATTAGGGAAATAGGGGGACAGATTGCCTGGAAATATGACGAGAGGGAATTACGTTTCTAGAATAACAACTAGGAGGATGGGAAAGTTATCTTTGTATAATAGTAAAAGTAAATAGTGAAACCAGTTGTAACATAACGAATAAAACGTTGTAAAATATCGGTGTGTATTGATGCATACTATACTGATATGAAATGCAATCGAGAAATTGATAATTTTGGCTTTATGTGTTGTAACTTGTTTAATGATTTGTATAAATTGTTAATTGCTAATTATTCATAATAACTTGTCATCAGATGGCAAATAACGATAACGAACCAGTAAATGAAGTTAATCAATCGGAGCAACACCCAGAAGATCAATATATGACTAAACAAGATATTGAAAATATGGTTGCCCAAGGAATAGCCAACGCAATTCCAATGTTCGTTGCTGCTATGAAAAATCCAAACGATCCACAACATATCATACCTAGCAAACATACTATCGAAGATAATTTCAGTAATAGTATAAACGGGGGCAATGATCATATAAATCATGACAATAAATCTCAGCACACGCAGCGCCCTAAGAAACGAAAGGCTGCAACACCTGGTTGCACTTTCAAAGAATTTCTTGCTTGTAAACCCGCTGAATTTGCAGGCAACGAAGGAGCAACTGCAACACTGCGATGGTTAGAGAAAACCGAAGCAGTAATTGCAATAAGTAAATGTGCTGACGAAGATCAAGTCATGTATGCCTCAAACCTGTTTAAGGAAGGAGCACTAGAATGGTGGAACACAGTGCTGCAGGCAAAAGGAAGACGAGTGGCTTATGCTATGACTTGGGAAGAATTTAAGAATCTTGTCGAAAGAAAATTCTGTCCTGAATATGAAAAGGAACAAATGGCAAATAAATTCCTAAATCATCGAATGACCGGAGTGGATTGTCGTGGTTATACTTCGACATTCTTCGAATATGCGAGAGTGGTACCTAACCTGGCTTCGCCAGAACCAATACTCATTTCTCGATATATTTGGGGATTAATTAGTGAAATTCGAAATATCGTTAAGGCTGCGAGACCTCGCACTATTGACGATGCCGTAGAATTAGCTAATACCTTAACCGATGAACTAATCCGTACAAGAGATGAAGATAGGAAGAAAGAATTGGCTCAGAAAATTACTCAAGGATTTAGGGTAGGTAATAGTAGTAATTTCAAGAAAAGAGGAACAGGGCAATCTTCAAATGTGCCATTATGCAAATTTTGCAAAAAGAGACATTTTGGAAAATGTAATAGAATTTGCAATTTTTGCAAAACAACCGGACATCGGGAAGAAAACTGCAGAAAGAAAACCATAATTTGTTATAATTGTGGAGAAGCTGGACATATCAAACCAGAGTGTCCTAAGTTAATCAACCCAGCAGACAACAAACCCAAGGCAGCTGAAGGAACTACTAAGAAGAATGTTAGAGCATTTCAGCTGACTACTCAAGAAGCAGAACTCATTCCTGATGTGATCGCCGGTACGTTTTTAGTCCACAACGTCTATGCAAAAGTATTATTTGACTCTGGTGCGAACCAAAGTTTTATAAATACTTCATTCTGTCAAGCTCTTAAGTTACCATTAACTACAATTAGGCAGATCTTTACAGTCGAAACTGCAGATGGGAATTCCATAGAAATTAATCAGGTTTTGCAAAAAGTAGACATAGAACTTTTAGGTCATAAATTTACTGCAAACCTATTTCCTATGAAATTAGCTGAATTCGATGTTGTGTTAGGAATGGATTGGTTAATAGCCAACCATGCTCAAATTATATGTGATAGAAATTCCATAGAAATTCAAGCACCCACTAGAGAAATAATTAAGATTTCGGGAGATAAACCTCGGAAGCCATTAAAGTTCATATCTGTAATGAAAGTTGCTAATGATGAACGGAACCAAGGAATAGTATATATGATTTCCGTAATCATTTGTACTAAAGGTAAGGAACTCAAGGAAATTCCTGTAGTCTCAGAATACCCAGATGTATTTCCAGAAGATTTACCTGGATTGCCACCAGATAGAGAAGTAGAATTTAGGATTCATCTAATCCCAGGAACTACACCGATAGCCAAGGCGCCATATCGATTAGCTCCTACCGAAATGCTAGAATTGAAAAAGCAATTAGATGAATTACTAAGTAAAGGATTTATACAACCTAGTTCATCCCCTTGGGGGTGCACCAGTGTTATTTGTGAAAAAGAAAGATGGATCAATGAGAATGTGTATTGATTATAGAGAATTAAATAAAGTTACAATTAAGAATCGGTACCCATTACCTAGGATTGACGATCTTTTTGATCAATTACAAGGAGCTAGGTATTTCTCTAAGATAGATTTAAGATCCGGATATCATCAGTTGAAAGTTCAAGAAGAAGACATACCTAAAACTGCTTTCAGAACTAGGTATGGTCATTATGAGTTTACAGTCATGCCCTTCGGATTAACAAATGCCCCAGCTGCATTCATGGACATGATGAACAGAATCTGTAAACCATATTTGGATAAATTTGTGATCGTGTTTATTGACGATATACTTATTTATTCCAAAAGTCAAGCCGAGCATTGTCAGCATTTACATACACTCTTAACTTTGTTAAGAAAAGAAAAATTGTACGCTAAATTCTCAAAATGTGAATTTTGGTTACAAAAAGTGCAATTCTTAGGCCATATGGTGAATCACGAAGGTATTCACGTAGATCCTGCTAAGATCTGTAACACCTCGAATTTTTGTGTCCAATGATGTGTTAACACGTGTCATTTGTTTACACGTGGCATCTATAATAAATAAAGGACTAATTTTGACAAACCTTGAAAGTATATAAATTCGAGGGTTATAAATGTCAACAAGGGTAAATATACTGTATAATATCCCTAAATAATGCTTAAACCTTCAAACGAATAAGTTATAGATCGTACAAAAACAAAACGCGGAAGAAAGTGAGAGATTACAAACTACAGGGGTTAACTGTGTCAACATGTTTAATAATACCTCTGAGTGACCCTTTAACGTTCCAAAGACCTTGTAACGGTATTATACACTCACTAAAATAATGTATATGAATTTCGCGAAGTTTCGATATGAAACGAGAAAGTTACGATCGAATTCGTAGAAGAAGGGTTAAAAGCGTCAACAGTGAAAGTTAAGGCTTTCCAATATAATTAATAAATAAACCGGGGACTTAATAGTGCGGGTAAATAACACGAGGCCCCTATCGGTAAATAACCGAGGGCCAAACCGCAAAGTTACCCCTTCAAACCCGAAAGGTCAGGTAAATCATTACGAAAGATTTCGTTATTAATGGCCAGATTCTGTAATCATAACAAAAGATTTAAAGTTTCTGAAATAATAACCTCTCGCGACCCGCGTGAAGGTTAGGGGTAAGTTGATGTCACACCCCCAAAATCCACCTGCGGATAACGCCCGCTCCGAGGGCGTGACTGACCAGGATCCAGCCACCAATCATACTGAACAAGCATATAAGTAGTTATAAAAGTTTAACCATCACAATTGGTGTTTCAAAACAAACAAGTTAAGTTGCAAGCGGAAGCATAAGTTTAAGGTTATAACATAAGTTCCAAAAGTTTCAAGTTTAACATAGTCTTGTAGCAATCCCTGTCCCACAACGATCCTCCTCCATGCAAGCTCCCACTGAGTACCTATGGTCCTGCAAAGCATGTAGTAACGAGTCAACAACTAGTTGAGTGAGTTCACGGGTGGGCGTTCGTTTTAGTTGTTTCGAAAACAGTTTACTTTATCTGGCATCCTGCCGTGGGGGTTACCCCATAGTTTAAAAACGTGACCAGTTCGTTCCCAGTTACTCCGGCACTCCGGCCGTGGGGGCTACCCCATGTAGTTATCAGGCATTTCGGCCGTGGGGGCTACCCCATGTACATCATCTGGCTCTCCAGCCGTGGGGGCTACCCCATGTGTATACTAGACTCGTTACCGTATCGATTGCTGACTGTAGTCATGTTTATGTGCCCTGAAAACATCAATGTCTATCATCATTGACGTGCCCCAGATCCATTAGTTCACGCCCGTCCTCTGCGGCACGGTGTGAGGCTTGTCAGACCTAAATAGCGCTATCTAACTAATGACCCGCTCGCCATTGGCCCGGCGATTAGTCGATACAAAAAGGAGGGACTTCGTGATAGAGTTTTAGTCTAGTACGTTTATCCGTCCATCCGGACGAGGAATCACATTCCTGAACCACTGACGTCCTACCCAAGGTAGACGAGGAACCACGTTCCTTAACCCCGTTCCCAACCCAGGGAATCCCATGCTTTGTAAAGGGTGTGAACTCACCTTGGTTTGCTCGGCAGTCAAACACAGAAAGTCAATCAAGTCGCCAGTAGTCAATAACGTCCTAACACGGATATCACGTATAATCAGATTCGAACCAAGTAGTGCACAAATGTTCAACATGTTTGGCAAGCACGTTTAGCAGTAACAGTTAACAGTCAACAGTAGCACATACGGTTCACAAGTTCAGCCCAACTACTTAGGCCCAAACACGTAAAAGCAGTTAACACAGAAGCCCATCAGTCTGGCCCATTAACTAAGGCCCAAAAAGTGTGGTCTCGAGTCGCAACCGGACTCGCAAGCATGGTCTCGAGTCATGCTGTGTGTTGATTATGGATGGTTGCGAGTCGCAACCGGTGTCGCAACCGTAGTCTCGGTTCATCATGCTGAGGTCTCGAGTCGCAACGGGACTCGTAACCTGTGGTTTCGGCTTGTCCTGCTATGGTTGCGAGTCGCAACCGCGTGGTCTCGAGTCATCACGCTGTGGTTGCGAGTCGCAACTGCGTGATTGCGAGTCGGTAGCAGTCGTTTTCAAGTTCACGTGTTGATGCAGATGGTCAGATTAATGGTACAGTATAATCAGGCCCAAATCCGGAAACTACCAATAGCATTCCACTAACAGTTTTCCTAATCAGGTTACTAGTCAAAGATGGATCAAAATCACAAGGGTTTTCACATTCTTAACTATCATTCAAAGTGTTCTTCACATATTCAAAGCATATATTCAAGTTCTTCATAACATAAACAACACTTATTCACCCAAAATCATGAACAACCATCAAGATACAATTTTCTAGCATGCATCCTACTTGACAACCATATTTATTAGCCGATTTTTCTTAGTATAAACACCCAAACTTTTCGGATCAAACCCAAATGCAACCAATATCATCATTCACCTTTTTGTCATACCATGAACCCATTTCTTTTTCAAAACATTATGTAAAACTTAACAACTTAACATATTGTCACATAATCTCATCATACATTTATTCAAGCACAAACACATCATGAACATATTTGACACTTATGCATTCAACAATATCCAACAAGAAATACTAACCGGTTGGTGAGGTGTGTGTGTGCCGATCCAAAGTTCCAAACCCGAGAGTCCTTGTGCTAACCGATTAGATCCGAGAGTCTTGGAGGTGTGTTTGTGTTCTTAAGGCTTAGAGAGAGAAGTAGGAGAGTGTGTGTGTTGTATTGTTCAACAAATGGCAAGAACTAACTAAGGGTAGTTTATATATAGGCTAGTTCCAAGTGTGCACCCTTAGTGGGTTTCGAGTGGGGTTTACGGCCCAAAGGCCCAACCGGCCAAAGGTTCTCGGCCCAAGGCCCAAAACCGATTACTAGTCACTCGAGACCTCATGGTCTCGAGTCGGGTTCCTTGTTGTTTCGTGTCGGGTTCTCGGTTCACATATAACACGTACCCATATAAATACAATACACACGTAACAAAGCACTTATCACATAAAAAGGTTCACGTTATCATTTAAACTAGTCACATAACGTACAAGCAAGTTACAACGAAAGGTTCTAAATTTCGAGTTGTCACATCATCCCCAAGTTGAAAGAAATTTCGTCCCGAAATTTGATGGCACTCACTGAGGAAGCTAGTTAAGTTGCATGGTTTTCCCGGTTTTCCTGGGGTGTCACATCCACCCCCCGTTGATCTGGAATTTCGTCCCGAAATTCCGTAGCTTCAGCCTCAGTAGCGTTTGTACTGTTCTCAAACAGTTGGGGATACTTTTGTTTCATCCGATCTTCGCGCTCCCAGGTAAACTCTGGGCCGCGACGTGAGTTCCAACGAACTCGAACAAGAGGTATTCTAGTGCTCTTGAGGACCTTAACATCCCGGTCCGTGATCTCGACAGGTTCTTCGACGAATTTCAACTGTTCGTCGATCGTGAGTTCCTTCAGAGGAACTACGTGCGTCTCATCTGACAGACACTTCTTCAGATTCGACACATGGAAAACGTTGTGAACTGCACCGAGTTCTGCTGGTAATTTCAGTCTGTAAGCCACCTTGCCTATTTTCTCAAGGATTTCGAAAGGTCCAACGTATCGTGGGTTGAGTTTGCCGCGTTTACCAAAACGAACCACACCCTTCCAGGGTGAAACTTTGAGTAATACCCGCTCCCCAACCTGGAGCTCAAGTGGTTTCCTGCCCTTATCGGCGTAGGCCTTCTGACGGTCACGAGCGGCCGCCATGCGTTGTCGTATTTGAGCAATCCGCTCAGTAGTGTCTACCACATGTTCTGGACCAGTGATTTGACTATCCCCCACCTCTGCCCAACAGAGGGGTGACCGGCATTTACGTCCGTACAATGCCTCAAACGGAGCAGCTTTAATGCTGGTGTGGTAGCTGTTATTATACGAAAATTCTACAAGTGGCAGATGTCTTTCCCAGCTGTTGCCAAAGTCGATTACACAAGCGCGAAGCATGTCTTCTAAGGTCTGAATAGTTCGCTCGGACTGCCCGTCCGTCTGTGGGTGATACGCTGTGCTCATATCTAGACGTGAGCCAAAAGACTTGTGCATTGCCTGCCACAGTTCCGAAGTAAAACGTGCATCTCGATCAGAGATGATAGAAGTGGGCACCCCGTGCCTCGAAACAACTTCCTTGAGGTATATCTCCGCTAGAGTGGAGAACTTATCCGTTTCCTTGATTGCCAAAAAGTGTGCGGATTTCGTGAGTCGATCCACGATCACCCAGATAGTATCGTTTCCGCGCTGTGATCTAGGTAGGCCAGTAACGAAATCCATGGAAATTTGCTCCCATTTCCATTGTGGTATCTCTGGTTGCTGAAGTAGGCCTGAAGGTTTCTGATATTCCGTCTTAACTCTCGCACAAGTCAAACACTTGCTGACATAAGTTGCTATGTGGGCCTTCATGCTAGGCCACCAATACGTAGTTTTAATATCGTGGTACATCTTGTCCGAACCAGGGTGTACCGAGTAGCGAGATTTGTGCGCTTCATCCATCACAAGTTCTCGTAAATCGCCATAGAGTGGGACCCAATTGCGTCCTGTTACATAATAAGCACCGTCTTCCTTCTGTTCTAAGCGTTGCCTTGACCCGCGTAGAGCTTCAGCTCTAACGTTTTCTGGCTTCAGTGCTTCTATCTGAGCAGCTCGTATTTGCGAAGGTAGACTAGAATGGATCGTGAGTTGTAAAGCTCTTACACGCTTAGGCGTAGTGTCCTTTCGACTGAGGGCGTCTGCCACAACATTGGCCTTGCCCGGGTGATACCTGATAGAGCACTCGTAATCATTCAGCAGTTCGACCCATCGTCGTTGCCGCATATTCAGTTCCTTCTGCTTGAATATGTGTTCTAAACTTCTGTGGTCGGTGTAGATGGCGCACTTGGTTCCGTACAGGTAATGCCGCCATAGTTTAAGTGCGAAAACAACAGCTCCCAGTTCCAAATCATGTGTCGTGTAGTTCTTCTCGTGAACTTTGAGTTGTCGTGAGGCGTAGGCTATGACTTTATCTCGTTGCATCAATACACAACCAAGACCTTGAATTGATGCATCACAGTAAACCACAAAATCTTCTGTGCCCTCTGGCAATGAAAGGATAGGTGCACTACAAAGTCTATCCTTTAGATGCTGAAAAGCTAACTCTTGTGCGTTTCCCCAATGATAAACAACGCCTTTCTGTGTTAACAACGTGAGAGGCTGCGCGATCTTAGAAAAATCCTTAATGAATCTCCTGTAGTAACCTGCCAATCCCAAAAATTGGCGAATTTCCTTTGGTGTGCGAGGCGCAGGCCAGTCCTTAATAGATTCCACTTTGGATGGATCAACGTGAATCCCATCCTTGTTCACCACATGCCCTAGGAAATGGACCTCTCGAAGCCAGAAGTCGCATTTCGAGAATTTCGCGTAAAGCTGTTCCTTCCGAAGGAGTTCCAAAATAAGTCGTAGATGTTGTTCGTGCTCTTCCTTGCTCTTAGAATAGATCAGGATGTCGTCGATAAAGACTATAACAAACTTATCCAGGTACGGCTTGCACACTCGATTCATCAAATCCATAAAAACTGCCGGTGCGTTCGTCAGCCCAAACGGCATGACCAGAAACTCATAGTGCCCATAACGAGTTCTAAAGGCCGTCTTAGAGACATCCTCTTCCCGAACTCTCAGCTGATGATATCCCGATCTCAGATCGATCTTTGAATAGTAGCTCGACCCCTGCAACTGGTCGAACAAGTCGTCAATACGCGGTAGAGGATAACGATTCTTCACAGTCACCTTGTTGAGTTCGCGATAGTCGATACACATTCTGAAGGTACCGTCCTTCTTCTTCACAAATAACACTGGAGCTCCCCAAGGCGATGAGCTAGGACGAATAAAACCCTTATCCAAGAGTTCTTGTAGTTGCGTGGAGAGTTCTTCCAACTCTGATGGCGCTAAACGATAAGGTGCACGGGCTACAGGCGCGGCTCCAGGAGCTAGATCAATCTGAAACTCGACTTGGCGATGGGGCGGAAGACCAGGTAATTCCTCAGGGAATACCTCAGGATAGTCGCGTACAACGGGAAAATCTTCTAACTTCTTCTCCTTCTCTGTGGTATCAGTAACTAAAGCCAAAATCGCAGTGTGGCCCTTTCGTAAGCACTTCTGAGCCTTAAGAAGAGAGATAATGTTCTCAACAGCACTTCTCTTGTCGCCACGAATCATGAGAGGTTCACTACCTAGACCAGGAATACGAACGATCTTCTCGTTGCAAAGAATCTCTGCTCGGTGTTGGGA